>NC_064620.1:183074696-183377727 GCF_023898315.1 Schistocerca nitens | reverse complement strand
CTAAGAACATTTTCCTTGTCGAAAATAAATAGGGCACTTTTTGTATGAAATTGAATATATTTTAAATAAGGGACACATCTTTGCCTCAAGCCTCGGATTTTTAATTATCTAGGAAAAACAAAGAATTCACCTTTAAACCCTTACATCGTGTAGTTGACATCCCACATGTATGAATTTTAAATCTACTGATCTTTACCCTCCCTCCTAGACGAAAACCCCAGCATCATTTATGGAACTCTAAGAACACGGCATGATACATCAAAATCCAAAACCTGGTCCGCCTATTCTGTTGAAATGTTTTCGTAGTTTTACCAGAAAATCGGATCACTGGAAAGGATAGTTCTTCTGTTCTGTAGAAAGTAGCTGGTACGACTTACATAATAAATAAATCTAAATATGTAGACTGACATGTGAGGCCAGAGTATTTAGCTCAAGTACTTTACAGAGCACATCAACAGCAAAGGATGTTAGTGTGGCTAAGAGAAGACTGAGAGAAGAAGCTCACTGGTCACTTACGGTTCCGTATAGCGTTCCGCACAACGCTGGCCTTGTGCGTTCTTCTACTAGAAGACTGTTCTCAACAAGCAGTTCAGATATTCAGTTAATGAGCTTGCCTCGCACAAGTATCACCACTAAAGCACAATGAACTGCTCAAGAAAAATCACGTAAGCACAGACAATATGTTTACGCAACACGATTCGCAATCGGAATGTTGCCATGCAACTACCCGAATCTTGATGTGCGATGTATCATTGTTGACAGATTCGTCTGGGACCAAAGGTAAAGAACTACGATTACTTCTGACTGTATCATACGGGCTTACCAACCATACGTAATACGTTACTGGTCTGTATAGCTCGTAATTGTCCATAATAATTTATTACAAAAATACGAGTACAATTAATAAAGTAATTTTTAACTTCCAGCAATGAAAAATCTGCTATCGATTTTAAATATTCACGATCAGATTACCTATTTTACAGTAAGTAATACTGTGTAAAGAAATTATCCCTCTTTGGAAAGTCTTGGAATGCTGACGCGCTAATACAGTATAAGTTGTTGTAATTGAAAGCAGACATATGCGGGTCCCCCAAGAATTGTGTAATAAGACGACCTACCGTCTCTCTTTCATGTTTCGATTACTACATATGTCGCTTTGGCTTAATTCACTGTTAACTTGGATAATTTTCTAAAGAGGAATTATGTGATAGTTCTGAGAGCTTTTGAATATTCGTGTCTTGTAAGATTAGATAACACTGTACTTTTAGTTAGAAGATATATGTTTGCGCCACCGATTTGCTACAAAAGTATTGAACTTCGTGGACCGAAGTAATGAGTGCATCTTCAAGACGCTCAAAAAATTACAGCAGAGTACCAAGCGTTCGGGATTCTCCAATCGTGACACTTCCAATACGATCGCGAATTAATCTAGTAAGAATTCGTAAAGTACTTGAAGGTCCGGTTCAAAAGAGTTTCAAAAGGTGTATGCTGTAATAATTACTATGTACCATAAGATAAGTAACCTCTCTAGTAGACCACAAGTGCACACGCTATTGGACACATACAGTGCAAAACACTGTGTGTTAATATGCAAGTGACTGACGTGACAGTTTGTGTCAACTTCGTAGATCAGTGCGCCATGTGAAATATTGAAGGAACAGTCAAAGAGTTACATCATTCCATTAACTATGACTGAAATTTAACGTAGGTTTGATGGAAATTAGTGGATCTTTAGGTTACATTTCGGCTTCTAGGCCCTTAACAAAGTGAGACTTCACGAACAAATGAAAGCATATTTTTGAAAATAACGTCATAAGAGCTACAGAATTTGTGGAAGCTAAACCATAAGACTTTCACCGTACCACCGTATCCGAAACGTGTTATAAAAATTATTTAGTATCCCGAAATACGTATTGAGAGAAAAAGCAATATACCATTATTCACTTCCGTTGCGACATAACATTTAATACGTTTTTTTACCAGACTAGTCCTTAGCTGTAGGTAATCTGCTGAAAGCTTAAGGTTTGCTGCATTCAGCTGTCATTTTCTTCCTGTCTGGAAGTGTGCAAAATATCTAGCCAGTGGGATAAGTGCTACACGTCGATCAATTCCGTTCAAAACTGGCATCTTTTCATCTCCTACATTTTATTGATAGAGAAATGTAATTTGGATGAACCTCCCTGTTTCACTTTTCCAAAATCCTTAAAACGTGAAAATTTTTAAAAGAAAAACTATGTTTTCAATATTAATCGACAAAAGCTGCGACGTTTTTATTTACAAATTTCAGTGCTAAGTTTACAAGGAGGTCTCAAAATGTATCAAAATTAGGGTTGACAGCACTGGTTTTGTTGATTTGGAGCTACAGAACTCTAATCCCCTTCAATGTAGTCTGCTTCATAGTGTACATACTTAAGTCGTTATTGTTGGGAACGCTTATGGATTTCTTTGGAATGACTGTCGCTATAAAGTCTCCTTTGACTCAAATCCTGCTCCTTAGATGGATATTTTCAGCTTTTGTAGTAGGCATGAGAAATTCGGTTCCATGACTAACCACACTAATTTTTTCGTGAGAGAAATCTGAATCAGATGCTCAAAGTAGACGCATGCGATACTATGATGAAGTTTTTGCTGCCCACAACATATAAGGTCGTTTGCCCCGCGTAGCATCACGAAGACAACGAAGGAACTCATGGTAAGATTTTTAAAGTTATTGTTATTTTTATTTTCTCTTGGGTTGCTTTCGGATGTTTCCACCCAGACGACTGTATATTGCATTGCAAGTCGCACGAATAAACCGACTTCCTGACAATTTCCAAACGGCGTTGCTTCTGCTAAGTTCTCATCAGTTTCATTACGAATTTCTTGGACACTCTTCTTACGCATACACTATCAATTAAAATTGAATATATTGATAAAATTAGTACTCTACACCTCTATTAAGTGATCTTACTGTTATTCAGTGGTGTTCCATGACGAAATGCCTCACTTCTTTAATGCCATTTCGGCTCATTGAGGCCTGCCCGACCGCGTTTCGCTGTCCACTGATATGTGGCCATCTTGGAAGCAAGTCCCACTTCTTTATCCGTTAGGTGCTCATGGTATCATCCCCGAAAGTATGTTGAATCTTGCGAATGGTCTCCACCCTGGTATCGTGAATTCTTTTGCAAATTTTGATGAAATACCGCTGCTCAGGTTGTTCTGTCGTTTACGATTTACTGGAATCTGGCGAGGGGTCTGTTTTCACGTGAATTGAGTAATCTAGTAATTGATTCTTAATGTCTACATTTCTGAAAGTAGAAAATAGACATAAACAGTAAGAAATTTTATTTCCGCAGTTTCTACCCTGCTCAAATTGTTTTGCATGGGAGCCATGCATTATGATCCATAGAGGGTATTAAGTATTTACATGACTTAGTTAACTCCATCATAGTTTTTTGTATGGTTTTGCTTTCGGAGCACGTTGATGCGGATATTGGGTTACATTTTAAGATCTTAGTACTCATTTCATGTTGAAACCTCATCATTTCATAATCGGCGTATATAGCAATATTAAATTATTTCTCCTTGCTGATCTTTATGCCATAGGTGATACGATGTTTAGCAAGCCCTGACTAGATCATCTATATAAAGTTTCCAAAGATCTGGGCGAAGGCCGCATTCTTGTTTTACAAAATAAGCTTTTGTTATTTCTGTAGACCAGCGTCCCCTACTTCCTTAACAAATTTTCATGTTTATAAAGAGCTTCAACAGAGATGATTAGAAGCTTTGGGAATCTTCTTTTATCCATAAGCTGCCAAAGCACCATATCTACGAATCTACAGTAGTTACTATTTCTCTACGTTAAATTCTTTCCACTTCTCTTCCAGTTGCGGTATACCAAAATATACAGAATTATAATCACTGTATCGATCATCAATGTATGGAAAAGGAATATGGCTCAAAACTCCCTGCTAAATAAAATATTAAACAACTAAGGTGTAGAATGCAGATTTATACGAAGCTTCAGAAATCAAGATGTTTTATTGGACACGATCATACAACCTGTAAAATTCATCGATAGCTGAGACAACCGGTCGCAAAACCCTCGATTGTATAATTACTATTTTGAATGTACGCTATAGAAGCCCGAATGTGTGGTAAAATTGGTTCAAGGAAGCAGGGGGTACAAGCAACTCGTATTAGTTTTGTTGTGCCACTAGGCAGGAACCAATGATTGTTCCAATTTTCTTCGCAATTATACTGAATTGCTATGTTTCTCTAGTTGGCGAGACATGGGGCTAACCATTTCTAGGGAGGAAAGCTGCCTCCCTCTACCCTCTTCTTCCAGGAGGGTACGACCACTGTGCAGAACTAGCAAAAACAAATTGAAAATGTATATCTACAGCCGGTGAGTCACGTATAACAAAATAAAGTACCTTTATAATACAGACGTTACCCCTTACGTATTACGTTTTAGCGTACTGATAAGACGCAGAATAAGACCAAGAGAAGATGCGGACTGGTCACGCACAGTTCCGTACTACGTTCCACCCAACGCTGGCTTTGTGCGTTCTTCTCTCAGAAGAGTGCCTTCGACAAGCAGTTCAGATATTCAGCTAATGAGCTTGTCTCGCTCAAGAATAAGCACTTTAGAACAAAGAATTAGTCAGGGAAAATCAGGCAAGGACAGACAATACGTTCACGAAACACCATTCGCAGTCGCAATGTTTCTACGCAGCTGCTCTCATTATTTCGTGCGATGTTCACTGTTGACAAATTATCCTGGAGCATTATCTAATTAGCGACGATCGCTTCCGATTGTACCAAAGAGCTTTATCAACCATACGTAATACGTGAATGGTCTGTCATGAACTTAATAATCCAGGCTGATTGTAGCGCAAAAGTAAAATATATATAAAAATATTAAATTTGTAACTTCAGTCACTGAACGTTACTACTGAATTAAAAACTCACTCTCAGATATATTATCCCTCCTTAACAAAGATTAAGGATTAATGTGTAGCAGTAAATGTCTCTAAGTGGTGCTAATGTGGCGATTCAAGTCGAAATATGAGAGAGCAGCTGTAGGCAGATGTATGCAGGATTGTGTAATAAGTTTGTTTTAGAAGCCAGCAGTGGACTTACACCCAATATTTGTTCCTTGACCACACCATGTCTCTTTGGACAGAACCATACCTTCGACTATTTTTTAATGAGCCGTGAGGTAGTGGTGATGACTACTTATGAATATGAATGGATTCCAAACATCAGCATCTTGCGAAGTTTGAATAAAAATGAAACTCTGTTGGAATATGTATGCATCATACATTTAAAAATAAGTTTTGAAATTTACGAGTCGACGCACTGAGGGTGTTTGTGGTTCGTTGGGACGTAAAAATATGTCTTCTCAGATCTCGAACAAAATTAAAATGGTGTTCGAACAGAGCGAGCTTCGAAAGGGATAAAGAAGTTGAGAAATGGTTTCAAACGGACTCTTAGTCCGTGTAGACCGTACATCCAGTACGATGGCGGCTTAATTCCAAGAGGTGAACCTGTATTGTAAAACACTACCGAACAGGGTATGCGCTAGTAAGTACTAGAATCCCAAGCGTTTTTATTTCATTAGTAATGAGTGTGTACACAAATGTATGAACGTGGTACATATTGTAAAGTTACGAAAGCGTTACACAAGTGAGACTTCGCACACAGTTCCTAGTTTAGTGTCGTATGTGAAATATTCTAAAAACCGTGATAGTGTGTTACAAATTTACTGTATCATACGGGGAAAGCGGCGCGGGATTAGCCGAGCGGTCTCAGGCGCTGCAGTCATAGACTGTGTGACTGATCCCGGCGGAGGTTCGTGTCCCCTTTCGGGCATGGGTGTGTGTGTGTGTTTGTCCTTAGGATATTTTAGGTTAAGTAGTGTCTCAGTTTAGGGACTAATGACCTGAGCAGTTACATGCCATAAGATTACACACACATTTGAACATTTTTGAATATGGGGAAGTTTTTGATCACAATTGATGGAAAATTTCCGATACTACTCATGCACCCTAAAGTAAGACATAACGAATAGGTCATAGTACCGAACATAATGTCAGAAGAGCTATAAAATTTTGAAAGCCAAATCACAAAACAGTAGCAAATCAGCAGTATCCAGAGATGTAATTATCAACATTTGTTATCCAAAAACACTTATGTAGAGGAAAGAACAAATAAAATGTAAATCCTTTCCACTGACACTCAACAGATAAATACTGTAGAAGACACACTGATTTATTCTCTTTCACGCCTGTCCCATTCCTTTTGTACTGTAATAAATAGCTCAAGAGAGACATATCTAGGTCACTACAGCCCCACATAAAAATGTTATGAATTAAATAATCTATAATATTTTCCACAATATCCTGTATTCTTTAATACGGACAAAACTTGTGCATTAGACGCACTTTTTCATGTGCAGATTCTACTGGAGCTACGTGATTGAACGATTAGACACTGAAAGTTTCATATTTTATTAGAAATATTCAGCCATACTTGGGAAACTTTCGTTCGTCTCCAGCTTTTGCGTTCCTGTTTTCGTTGCATTAAGTAATCAGCTACCAACAGGCGACCCATGTTAGGTTGTGTTCGCTACCCACGATTCACCACTCAGTTACCAACATAATAACACAACCCAAGAGTTGCCACACCTTAACTACACTTTCATCTAAAAATGGGCAAATAATTCATACCGGCACACACAGAGAGACGCTTTGACGGAGGGCAGAACCTCGTTAAGTTCATCGGACCTCTTCCTCATACTAGAGCTACAAGCACAATGTTTATGTAAAACCAAGCTTACGATACTGTAATTGCTAACGTGTTAAAGCTATAATCTGCTGTGTTATTCAAACCACGATTTATGCCTTTGGCGACAACGCTCTTATTAGCTAAATAAATGTCTTGTTGTATTAGCACCCGTCGGAAAATGTGCAAGATCCACCATTAAGTTGGCATTCTCCAACCGTTTGTGTGTACGTGTATGAAAGACACATACACAACGGACAGACAGACAGAGATAGAGGAAGTGAGAATAAGAGAGAGATCGGGAGAGCTAGAAAGCGATCTAATAAAAAGGTGGTAAAAAGTGCCGCTTTTCTGGTGACGCCTCACAAATATTCAGAGATGCTCCTTGTTCCGCCAAGGCTTGACGACTGACCTCTTGTGTTGCCTTGACTCAGCAGAATCAGGAGCAACACTGGCGTTGTCCAAACATCACTGGATGAGTCGCTGGGAACAAGAGAGTTTTATAAATCACGGCAATACTACCAGGAATATTCACCACCAGCAAAGACGTTTTGTCGTGGCAGGTTTCATTGTATGATCATAAAACTGAATGTTCCGTTTATTGTAATTACATTAATATATTCCACAGATGATGCTGCTATCTACAAGAAGGCTGTATCGAATGACAAAAGGACATGTAGAGGATTAATAAATGGTACAGGGCCTAGCAGTTGACCATGAATACAACTGCAACATGAAATACATTATTTTAAAACTATACTGTTGAGGCTAAATGTGCATACTTCCTCCAGTTAAAAGTTCTGTTTTATCAAACTTCACAAGATGTGGATGATTCGAGTGTGTTCATATTCATCAGTATGAATCAGTTCACTGCTCATTAAAAGTGGTATAAGATACCGCTCTGACCTAAAACACGTTTTACAGTCGTCAATAAAATGTGGATATGGATACACGGCGAGTTCTTCCTTTTAAAGCAAAGTTATTACAGAATATTGCGGGCTCCTCGTTGTTGTTGCTGTCATATGTAACGATTTCTACCAGCGCTCGATCGCCTTACTTTGCTTAATACGTAATTGTTAACCCTGATTGGAATGACCACGACAAACACATTGTAAGGAACTTTCGACTAAGATTCTTAGGACGATTCTTAATGAAATTTAGCTCCTCCACGGAAGAAGTGGCTTACAAAACACTTTTTGACAGATTCTTGATTGCTGATCTTCACGCTGGTCCATTTACCACGCAGGAACAGTAGAATAGCTGTGTGTTTCTTCACACGATCGTTTAGTCGGCGCGAGAGCGTTACGTAGACGCTCAACAAACACCAGGAAAAGACGGTACGAGAGAGGGGTTGTGAATCACAGATAAGTTTACTACTCGAATTAGAGAGAGTACTTTCCAAAAAGTGTTGGAAAACATAATTACTTTCTCCCACATACGTCTCACGGAAAGGCGACAAAGGGAAAAATTTGCTGAATTAGGACTGATGTAGAAGTTTATCGACAATATACTTCTTTCTACGCGCCTTTTGCGAATGGAGCAGGGACAGTGAAATCGGTTGATGGTACCAGAAGTACCCTCCTCCACACGCCATCACATGGCTTGTGGAGTGTTTATGCAGATACAGGACACATACACCACTTGATAAATACTAAGTACTGACAGTACACAAGAAGCGGATACATGCACATGTGATAGAAAAGGCTAGGGGAGATAGGCAGCTCATGTTATTTTAGTACCGAAGTGTGAGACGGCAAAGCGATATAACGATACATATCACTATTTCGTGCTAACAACACGCTCCAATTGACCTTAGACTTATAAAGAAGTTTTGTGTCTGTCTGGTTGACGAGAGAGAATTCGATTTGTGATGATAATGTCTTTCTAGGAAGGATAACTACCCACCTCCTATTCCCGTCGGGTACATCCTCGTCACAGAACCAGCAAAGAACAATTTGTATTCGTATATTTACAGTTAGTGAGACACATTGATACATCGTCAGTCAACGAAGGTGGAGCAGGCTATAAATTCGTGTAGACGCAAACTTTGGCACAGAGTTACGAGTGGGTGGCCTTGAACAACATACAAAAATTTCTGACGGAAAGGGTATAAACATGTGTGTAAGGGGCTGTGCTTATGGCAGTTCTTTTTTATGATTTTCTCGAATAACATAGAATCGGCGACATCTACGGAGAACTAATTTTAGTCACAAAATTTAACTTGGTTTAAGTGCCTGCAAAACAATTATTGTTATGTTATTCTCTAGAGCTATTAATTCCCACGTGGCAGGGGATGGAATAATTGCAAGTTAGGAAAAACAAAGTATCAATGGTATACAAATAATACTTATTGTTACATGATATGGATTATGAACACTACGATATGTGACATAGCAAAATGCATCAGAGATGTATTACGGAATCGTCTGTGATTTGGGGGTGTAACGAGATGGATTAGGGGATGGAACTTAGAAATGTGATTGAAGGTATGTCGCAACTCATGTAGGGTCATATATGTCATGTTTCACTCCTTCATAGGTCGGCAAAATAAATAACAAATAGGCGATTTCCTTCTTTCTCCCTATTCTACAGCATCACAAAAAGCGGCTAACGAGTGTTTCACAATGTTATACCGACCTTTCCATAGTACGGACACATAAAGGGAGTGTTATTTTCCCACCGACTGCGTTAACATTACAAGTAATACAAATACGGTTTCCTAATAATACTAGTGCAGGAAACGCATATTGACAGGAAGTTCGCCAGTCTCAGCCTACTGCTATATGCTCCCATTCCAGTAGACATGTTCACTCCCACCAAGCAAGATTTACTATGTTAGTGTGGCTTCAATCAGTGTAGCCTTCACTACGCGTGCTACAGTTCGCGAATGAAAGAGATTTGTGTAGTCTACCAGCTGCACAATTAATAATGCGAGAATTGCAATAACTTTCCGTTCGTCCATTAATAGAAGTCTTCACACTAAGCTGTCAATTATAAACAGCAGCATGGTTCCAAAACTAGGTAGGCCACTGTCAACGTCCTACTCACAAATTAAACGCTAATAAGCTCCTGTTTGAAGGAACGTATTTTGCAAAAGAAAGTCTGTTAACGTCTGCATTTAACTGCTCACTTAATAAACGTAAAGTAATTCCGTTTCCTAAACACGAGCCCAGTGAAATTATTTTGTATACCACTGTAAGAGAATTTGACAGTAAATGAGGGAGATATATAGTTTGCCT
The DNA here is from genome assembly GCF_023898315.1 of Schistocerca nitens. Classification (NCBI taxonomy): domain Eukaryota; kingdom Metazoa; phylum Arthropoda; class Insecta; order Orthoptera; family Acrididae; genus Schistocerca; species Schistocerca nitens. The sequence goes on along the minus strand of NC_064620.1, from coordinate 183,367,720 downwards.
GCAAACAGAACACATAGCAGCGCTCGCGGTAGAGGAAGCCGACTTTCACTGAAGAGAACTGCAAATTCTAATCAAGAGGACTGAAAGTGAACTTCCTTCTGGAAGTGGAGAATAGTGTACGGAGATTTCTGTTCATTCACATTTACGCTTATCTTGCGGTGGTATTATTAGTAACTGAAATCTCAATTCCATGTTATGTCAACACAATCTTTCAAAAGTAAAAACTGCTTTGGCTATGCTGCACACCGCCTTGCCAGTGATTCATAACGCAAGGAGCGGAGGGTTCGGTAAACTTCCTGAATCTCCCTGTAGTTTCTTCTTCTGACGTGGAAGGGTAGAGAAAGAGGGACAGAGAGAGAGAGAGAGCAGGGAATTGTCTGGTCGCTCTTCAGTTTGCAGACCTGTGAACTGGACTCTCTCCTCAATTTGAGACAGTCCCAGGAAAGAATGAATCCCTTACAGTAGTAGTACCGCAATTACATTTGGTATGTCCATTCAATATTTGTACCAAATCGATTTTATTTAACAACATGCATTACTTTTGTACCACAAATCATTATTTTGGATAAACTACTATTTTCCAGTCGTCTGCAACACTAAGAATATTGGTCCTCGAGAAAAATGAATGGGACACTTTTTGCAGGAAATTTAATAAATTTTGATTACGGGAGACATCTTTCCCTGAAGCCTCGGATTTTTAGTTATCTAGGAAAAAAGCCCCACACTGTGTAGTTGACATCCACCTATCTGGATTTTAAATCTAATGTTCTTTGCCCATCATCCTAAATGTACAAAAATTTGCAACTATACGAATTTTTACCCCAATTGCACATTTTTTTGCCTTTGTTCCTTGGGCTAAGAACGAAATAAAGGACGTTGATATTCTACACAGCATGTATAACGTAAGATTATAGTTAGCTAATGCCATGCTGAATAACGTAAAAGCAAGGACAATGAATTAGCACGATAATGCAAACGAAAACTCCAACACCATTTATTTAACTCTAAGAACACAGCATGGTTCGTCAAAATTCAAAACTGTGACCGCCGAATTTGTAAAAAAGTTTCCGTAGTTTGATCCAAAACTCGGATCACTGGAAAGGATCGTTTTTCTGTTCGGTAGAATGTAGGTGGTACGTTTTACATAATAAATAAATCTAAATACATCTGACTGACATGATCCAAAACTCGGCTCACTGGAAAGGATCGTTTTTCTGTTCGGTAGAATGTAGGTGGTACGTTTTACATAATAAATAAATCTAAATACATCTGACTGACATGATCCAAAACCCGGATCACTGGAAAGGATCGTTTTTCTGTTCGGTAGAATGTAGGTGGTACGTTTTACATAATAAATAAATCTAAATACATCTGACTGACATGTGAGGCCGAAGTAATTATCTCCAGTACTTTACAGAGCACATCAACAGCAAAGGATGTTAGTGTGGGTAAGGGAAGACTGTGAGAAGATGTTCAATGGTCACTTACGGTTCCGTACAGCGTCCCACTCAACGCTGGCCTTGCGAGTTCTTCTACTTGAAGACTGTTCTCGAAAAGCTGGTCAGATATTCAGTTAATGAGCTTGCTTCGGACAAATATCACCACTAAAGCACAAAGAACTGCTCAAGCAAAATCACGTAAGCACAGACAATATGTTTACGCAACACGATTTGCAATCGCAATGTTGCCATGCAACTGCCCGAGTGTTGATGTGCGAGATATCATTGTTGACAAATTCGCCTGGGATCAAAGGTAATGAGCGACGATCACTTCTGACTGTACCACAAGGCCTTACCAACCATTCGCAATACGTTACTGGCATATCTCGGTCGTAATAGTCCAGAATAATTGATTACAAAAGTACAATTTAAAAAATTAACACTCACATTTACAAGTTTCCTCTTAAGTAATATTGTTTAGGGGAAGTATCCCTCTGTGGATAGACTCGGAATGTTGGCATGCTTCTGTAAGTTGTTATAACTGAAAGTAGATATGTGCAGGTACCTGTAGAACTGTGTAATAAGTCGAAATACCGCCTTTCTTTTATGTTACGATTACTACAACACGTCGCTTTGACTTATCACACTGTTAACTCACATCATTTTCTAAAGAGTTATGGACTGATATTGCTGGCTACTAACAATGTGAACAAATTTGTAATATCCGTATGTTGTAAAGATGAGATAATGCTGAGGTTCTAGTTAGACGATAAATGATTGCATCACTTATTTACGATGAAACTATTGAGATTCGTTCATCGATGCGGTGAGCCCATCTTCCATATGCTGAAAAAATTACAATGAAGTTCGAATCGTTCGGAAGTCTCCAATGTCGACACTTCCAATGTGATCGAGAATTAATTTCGTAGTAGTTCATAGAGCTGTTGAAACTCGGGTTCCAAAGTGTTTGAAAATGCATTTGCGGTAATAACTACTGTGTACAACAAGATTATTTACCTTCATAGTAAACAATATGTGCACCCGCAATTGAACACTTACAATGCATAGCACTATGTGGTAATACGCAACTGACAAGCGTGAGATTTTGTTTCCGCTTCCTAGGTCATTGTCGCATGTGAAATATTCAGGGAATAGTCAAGGAGCTAGATAATTTCGTTAACTATGACGGAAATTTTACATAAGTTTCATGAAAGTTAATGGAAATGTACGTTACGTTCCGGTCTCTATGCCCGTTACAAAGTGAGACGTCACGAAAAAAATGAAAGCTTATTTACGAAAATAACGTCTTTAGAGCTTCAGAATTTGTTTAAGCTTAATCATAAGGCATTCGCCGTACAACAGTATCAGAACGTGTAATTACCAATATTCAGAATCCAGAAATACGTATTCAGAGGAAAGGCAGTATACTATTATTCACTTCCGCAGCGACACAATAGTTAACACGTTTGGTTACCAGACTAGCCCTTAGCTACAGGTAATCTTCTTAAAGGTGAAGATTTGCTCCACTCAACACTCATTCTGTTGCAGCCTGGAAGTCTGCAAACTATCTGTCGAATGGGATAAGTGCTAGACGTCGATTATTTCCGTTCAAAATTGCCATGCTTTTCATCTCCACATTTTATTGAAAGAGAAATTTAATTCCGATTAATGGATAAAAGCTATCACGTTTCAGTTTTTAAATTTCACTACTAAATTTACGATATCAGAAAACGTATCGTAAATTTGATTGGCAGAATTACTTTTGTTGATGTGGACCTACAGAACTCTTATCCGCTTAAACGAAGTGTCCTTCGTAGCGCACACATTTCAGTTGCTATGGTTGGGAACGCTTCTGGTTTCCTTTGGGATGACTGCCCCATGATATCTTCTTTTAACTCAAATAGTGTTCCTTACATGGGTATTTTCATCTTTGGAATTAGATGGTTTGGTTGGTCGGTTTAAAGAGGGGTTGGGGCGGTGGGGGGTAAGACCCAAACTGCTAAGCCATCGGTCCCTTCAATGTAAACATAAGCCATTCTTTGCAATCAATAACCACAGGAATATTTTCGTGGCGAGAGAAATCAGGATCAGATGCTCAACGTAGACGCATGCGCTATCATGATGGAGATGCCAAGTTTTCATTGCCCACAACTAATTCGGTCCTTTGCACGGCGCAGCCCCCCGAAGACAACCAATGACCTTACGGCGTTTTGTTTTTCTTTTAATTTTTTCTCCCTCGGGCATTTCCGATGTTTCAACTCTGACAATTGTATCATGCCTTGTAATTCGTATGTCCAAACCAAATTCCTGTACAATTTCCAGACGGCGTTACGTCTTCTCTGTTGTCAGCAGCTTCATTACGCGTTTCTTGTACACTCTCGCTATTCGTACACTATCGATTACAGTTGAATATATCTATGAAATTCGTGTCCCTATCTCTGTCCCAAGCGATCGTACTGTTACACGATGGTCTTCCCTCACGAAATGGGGCGTTTATTCATTGAGGGTCTGCCCGACAGCGGTTCGTTGTCCACTGATATGTAGCAATCTTGGAAGCAGTTGTGCGACATCTATATCCTCTAGGTGCTCATGGCATAACCCTGAATGCTTGTTCAATCTTGCGAATGGTCTCTGCCCTGGTATCGTGAAATCTTTTGCAGAATTTGATGCATTACCGCTGCTCAGTTTGTTCCAACTTTTACGATTTACAGGAATCTGGCGAGCGCTCACTACACGTCTTGATTCATCTGACTCATCTAAACTTATACATATATGTGTTCACTGCAATTAACGATCACTTGCCTGGAAGAGAGTTCACCGAACGACCTTAGGCTATCTCTCTACCGTTGCAGATAATACTAACGCTTTAACCTTTCCAGGGAAATTCTGATTGATCTTATTTTATCGCAATGATCATTTCTCCTTATATACGATGGCGTTAGCGAAATATTTTCGCATTCGGAGGAGAAATTCGACGATTGAAATTCCGTGAAAAAATCTCGCCGCTAAGACAAACGGCCTCGTTTTAATGACAGCCATTGCAACTCACGTCTCATATCCGTGATGCTGTCTCCCCTGTTTGGCTAATAAATGAAATACACTGCCATTCTTTGGTATTTTTCGACATCTTCCGTCAGCTCAAACTGATGCGGATACTACACTTCACAGCAGTACTCCAGAAAAGGATGGACAAGCACGGTGTGGGCCATCTGTAGTAGAACTGTTGCATCCTCTAAGTGTTCTGCAAATAAGACACAGTCATTGCTTCACCATTCCCCACGTTGTTATCTAAGTGACCCCTTCAGTTTAAGATGTTCGTAATTTTAATCCTTGTGTAATAGATGGTTTGGCAGCCTGTAGATTTGTGTGGTGCCATCGAAATTTAACGAATTCCTTTTAGTAATCATATGTATGATCACAAACTTTTTGAATATAGAGTGAAATGCCACTTTTCGAACTATATGGCTTTTTTATGTAACTAATTTATTAATTCATACTGGTTTTATGATGAATTGATCAGGTGTAAGCGAGAGTATCATTTGCAATCAATTTTACAGAGCTGTTCAGTTTCTCAAATCGTTTGTATAAATTAGGAACTGCAGAGAGCCAGTATTGCTTACGTGGGAAACGACTGATATCAATTCCGTTTTACTCGATAATTTTCCGTCAGTTACTACGACACGTAATCTTTCTGCAAGAAAATCACGAATTCAGTCGCAGAACTGATACGATACTCTTAGTCATGCAATCTGATTGAAGGTTGTTTGTGATTAATGCTGTCGAAAACATTATGGAAGTCTGGAAATATGCAACTAATTCGCGATACGCTGTCAACAGGCACTCATTACCGCTTGTGAATACAGAGGTAGACGTGTTCCACAGTAACAAAAGTTTGTAAATTCGTGCTGGATGCCTGTCAATTCATCGTTGCATTCGTGGTAATTCATTATGTTCGAACACAGAATATGCTCCAAAATTCTGGTGCAAATCGATGTTAATGACGTTGGTATGCAATTTAGAGGTTTGATTCTATCTCTTTTCTTGAGTATTATCAAGTGATGTAAGCTACTTCTCCACACCGATGTTACCCAAGTTTCTGAGGTGAAGTATATGAAGATGTAATTCATAAGACACGAGGATATGAAATAATACCATTATTACAGACTCCATTGCTAAAGTCGTAAGGGAGAGCATTTGGCAGGGAACAGCATGGACTAAAAGCCGAATATAGGGATACTGGAGTGAGAACAAACAGTTGTGCAAATACTGCCAACCTCAAGTGTTATGAGCAATTGTTTAACTTGGAAGGTAACTTGAATATCGTCAGATATTAGAACAAGAAATCAATTAGAGCATATCGTGCTAAACCAATGGTATTAAAACAGTGTTTGAATGTGAAAATCGTAATTGGATCAGAAGCTGGCGCAGAAGAGAATTTAGTCATGATAGAGGTACAGAAACGAACAGTAATAGCAAACCCAAACGGAGGAGAGAGCATAGCAGTGATAAATATTGTCGTAGAGAGAGTGATGAAGAATGACAAGGCAGAGGAGTTTGTCAATATGCTTCAAAATGGATTTAAGTTTGTAGCAATGGAAGACGACCTCCACATTGAAGGCCAGTTTGAAATGATAAATACAAATGTGGAAGTATTAGCAGTAGAAGTGTGCGAATAAAACCTAAGAAAAATACCTGATTTTCAGAAGCATTTAGCAAAAAATAGAAAAATGAAAGGAGAGTAGGGAAAGAAAAGCAAGCAGAACTATATTTTTTCTAAGATAAGTAGCATATAAAAAAGCCGTAGAGAAACAAAAATTCTCTCAGAGGGAAGACAGGGTGAAATTTGGCTGCTCTAAGAGAAGGGGAAAATACTATAAAACTCTAGGGAAAGATAGTACGTCACGTTTGGAGCTGATGAAAGGATATGCACCACGCATATAATGGCATTAGAGATGAAAGTGGCATTACGAATCTGGAAAGAACAATTTGTATGGCCATTATGACGGAATATTTTGAGGAGTATTTAAGTGCTGAAGATTGATTAGAAATAGAGGAACACCACAAATTTGAGAACGTAGATGGCTTAGTTAGACCGCAAATAATGAAAGAGACGATAGAGCGCAATCAAACTGCTAAACATAACAAAGCTACAGGGAGACGTGGATTAACAGCTGAGCTGCTTAAGAAGGGTGCATATACAATCACAAAACGAATAGAGGAACTTGTGTTCAATAGTGCCAGATCAGTGGAATAAATCGAATATAATATCAGTCCTTTAAATGAGCGCTAACAAGATCCCAGGAAACAAAAGTTGCATCTAATTAATAAGCGCAGTATACGAAGATTTCTCAAACATTCAGTAACCATATTAAAAAGAGATTATAGATGAAAAACAAACAAGGTTTTTGAAGAATCAGTAAACTCCAGCTCAGATATTAGCAAAATTGGGACAGCGAGATCATTAACATCAAGATTGATGGTCACGAAGCAAATGAAGGTAAGAAATTCTGCTATCTAGAAAGCAAAATAACCAATGACGGACGGAGCAACGAGGGCATCGAAAGCGGACTAGTACTAACAGCAAGAACATTCCTGGCCAAGAGGAGTCTACTCGCATCAAACATAGGCCTTAATTTGAGGAAGAAACTTATGTGAATGTAGGTTTGAGGTGCAGCACTGTATACAGTGAAACATGAACTTCGTAAAAAACGGTAAATAGAAGTATCGTAGCATTTGAGATGTTGTGATACAGGTGAATGTTGGATACTAGGAGGACTGATAAGGTAAGAAATGGAGGAGGTTCTGCGCAAAATCGGAGAGGAAAGGAAATTTGGAAAGCACTATCAAGGGGAACAGACAAGATGATAGGACATCTGTTAAGACATGAGGGAATGACTTCCATAGTACTAGAGGGAGCTGTAGAGAAAGACGGCGACTTGAATTCATACAGAAAATAATCCTACTACCTTCCCATGTTCTCCAGTAAACCTGTCGTTTACTGCTTCCACTATTAGCGCGTTCCAGACGCCCATAGTAATTAGATTATCATTCCCCTTTACGTACTGAATTATACATTCAGAATCCCACCTATCCTCTCTACCCCTATATGTTCTGCAAGTGACGTCGGGGTATATACTTTAACTATTGTTGTTAGCAACGGTTTGCAGTTGATCCTAAGAATTGTTCAAAGTATTCGCTCTCTGTCCCACCTTCCTACGAATAATGAATACCATTTTCTGCCCTCCAATATTCATCTGACCTGAAGTCACTTTCTTAGCATTTCAATTCACGGATGCGCGCTGTACCTAGATTGAGCCTTTGCATTTACCTTTTCCGATTTTCTACTTCTCCTACTACTATTAAGGTCAAGCATCCTGCATTCCCGCTCAGATTAACAGAATGTTACACATTCGTTGGTTATTCAATCTGTTTCGAGTGGTCACGTTCCCCTGGGAAGTTCGAACACGTTAATCCTGTTGGAGGGCCAATCTAGACTCTTTTGTTAATTGAGACATCTTCACGGCACTACTTAAACTACAGGCTACACAGCGTGTTCATTATGCAGTGTTTGCCATTGCCTTCTGCTTCCTCGCACACCTTAGAGGCACTTTCACACTCCTAGGGCAGGAGGGTGCCCTGAGTCACATTCGACATCTCCATCCCATTTGACATGTCCGTTGAAACACCGAGGATGACTCCTTACGCCGAAAGTGCTTGTTCACCTTTTCTGATATTTTTTATTCAAATGTCAGCAGTGGCTGCGACAGAACCAAGAACATATTCTTTACTAGTCGGAGCAACTACAACTAGAGCGCTGCTCCTACCACGCGTAAAGTAAGCTAAGGTCTGTGGCACGAGTCTGACACCCAGTTATTGACGTAGCTGCAGGTGAAGTGCAGCGCTTCTACCCTGAAGCAATGGGAGAGGGAAACAGGTGAGCCAATCGGAGACGGAGCTTTATACCTCCAGGGAAATGTTCCAGTCGAAAATTTTGATAAAATTTTTGGGAAACAATGATCTTGTAATCTATATAAAATCAATGAAAAAACGGTGTTGGTGACGATGGCTATTTTATTAAAATGACCAGTTTCGGCCTAGGCTTATGCCATCTGCAGGCAGTACCACAGCTGAAGTTGAAGATGCGTGGAAGAGTCAGTTCACCTGAGTCTGAAGGTTCGACTACCAATGTGACAGCAGGCTGATTGCATTCTGGGTCGTCCTGGAGAGACGAACGATGAAAAGTATCACCCTTCTGCCATAATGAACCGGGGACCTGTAGAGTCAGAGTCTATTTTATACCCCCCGCCCCTACGCAGCTGCACTACTGGCACTGGAAGATTTATATAATAAGTGAGATACTAGTAAATCATATGGTATATTCGTTAAATTTTGAATTGTCACACCGTGCACGTTTGCGTTGCAATAATGAATAAATTTCAGAAGAAAACCAAAACTAATTTACTAAAGCAATTCCTTAAATAAAATTAGAGTGAAGAGCACACTAAAGCGCACTAATTTAATGCAGATTCTATTTTCAGTGAGGCCAGATCAGAGTAATGTTACCCGTCGCAAGGGAAGGATTTGTTGTAGGGCCTAATTGAACCGTTTTTTAATAAATTATTAGGCCCAATTTCCAATTAGTGAAATTTCACGTACATTCAGCAGACGTGTTTTTGAAGTAGGGCACTCATTCTGAGTATTCTTGTGAATCATTGCTTTACGCCTTCTAATTTACACACAATCCGGTGCATATCAGATAACTTCAAAACAGAGTTATAGAAAAGTAAATCGCATAAATAAGTTCACGTTCGTAAGTAGGGTACCTAAGCAGAATCTAGATGTCAATTTGTAATCGGAATTGCCGGCCGCGGTGGTCGTGCGGTTCTAGGCGCTGCAGTCCGGAACCGCGGGACTACTACGGTCGCAGGTTCGAATCCTGCCTCGGGCATGGATGTGTGTGATGTCCTTAGGTTAGTTAGGTTTAAGTAGTTCTAAGTTCTAGGGGACTGATGACCTACGATGTTAAGTCCCATAGCGCTCAGAGCCATTTTTGTAATCGGAATTTTAGGGAGAAATTTAGTTTCACATAGTTTCAGCATGAAACTGCCAAATACACAGGCATCTTGCAGTACTACCAAATCAAAATATCCCGCAGACACGAAATACATGAAACGGTGTATTTTACCACCTATGAAATTTATTGACGTTCAGTATTGCTTCCGCCGAGCGTTGACGCTAGTTTGCATATCTTGCATCCCATTTATATGTGTTGTGTTATACAGCAGGCATTAAGCCGAACATGTCTTCTCTCTCAAGGGCTCCCGCAAATGCCACCTGTTTCCAGGTGTCGTTTACCGGTTGTTCTCCAAGTGCGTGGTAGCTTCCTTTCATAGTCCGATCAATTTGTGTTAAGGCCGTGACGGTTTGCATCTGTAATATATCAGTGTGCGTCGGGAAACATATTCCATTAGTTCTGAAATTTAATTACAGTGACAATGTAGTAATTTTGTTTGCTGCATTATTCAAACGGTCCTGCTTCAAATGTTAAGCAACCTACGATTACAATTGCTGGCAGGGGAACATGTTGTTTGTATATCCACTATAGAGTTGAAAAGTTCCCCATATTCTGCAGATACCTTCTTCTGTTGAACGAGTTTATATGATTTTCAATTCCCTGCTCAATTAGTTAAATGACTGTCACTATGGAATTTGCGCCAAGTTCGAAAGGAGGGTGGGTGTTACGATATTTTGACGCGAAATTACATCGGTAGAACAGATTCAATATTCGATCCGCTGCCAGATGCGTTATGACAAAATGAATAAAAGTTTTTGATCGATCTACTTACCATCAGAACTAATCAGTGACTGAAATTTTACTTTTGAATTCATTCAACGCGTTTCTCATTCTCTTGCTAACTTCCATTTGGCGTCGTTCAACTTTTGTTTACCAACAAGACATTCAGCTGTTTTCAATCAGTAGTAGAACTTACTTAGCATCTCTAGCCATTCTCTATCACCATGATTCATTGAATTCGCTGCTTAACAGTGTCGACTTTTCCGTGGTACTTCACGGCGACGTCTAGAGTAAAGTGACTGGTATACATGTCTACATGTCCTTCTGGATTTTATCTATTTATGGGACTACTACTGGAAATATACTACGAGACAATTAAGCAAACTGCGAGGTACTGCAGAGAAATTCCATACCACGCACTCCTGGCGTAAACTCCTCTTGTTGTTTTGTTTCCTCTCTGTATTATCTGAAAGTTAAAAAGATCATTAATCAAGTGGTTCCACATTTTTTGAGATAACGTTGCTACAACCTCCAATAATTTTGCCCCTTTAGCTTAAACAGAATGGATGACAGTTTTGCTTAATAATGAAATATTTAGGGCGCTGTCGGCACCTTTTGTTCCTTGTTTCACAGTTTCATCACCACTGCCTCCCATCCCATGTTTTTATATGAAATTTTTCTGAACGATTCTCACAAAAAGGATGACACAGTAATAGCAATTTCATTTTTTTGAACCCAGGAATCTCGTTCCAATAGAAACTGCAGTTTTCATCGTCATATATATGTTTTGTGTTCTCCATCTTAGCCACTATTAGGAGAACCAGGGAGCTCTAACTGTTTCACTTGTGTGCTACCTTCTAGTAAAGTTTTCGCCCTGCAAGGGAAACACCGCCTTATTTTTCGGGTGTTGTCTCGATGAATATAACATCTGTACCTCTACTGTGAAGTAACCACTAGCGGGCAGATCGAGTGTGTGTAAAGGGATCTTAAGACATCGTCTCCTCCACATCCTTTCGTGATAGCCCTTACTGTAAGGCTCCTTCAATATGACTGTGGGCTGAATATCCGTTTGAAGCTGAAAGGCTTATTGTCCAGGTAATTTCTCTCAGTATGGGCTTCGTTGATTTCTTAAAAACGACTTATTGCGATGAGTCATCATGGTAAGGTGCAATTCATTTGAGTTAGTACACTGCATACTACAAAGAGTTTCATTTTGTTAGTTTGTTGAAGACAGCTGATAAACAGAAAACATAAATTAATGAAGAGCGATTTAGTCCTCCACATAATATAAACAGTCTGACAATGCTTGATTAACTTTTTTACTTCACGCCTGTTGCCAGTATTTCGTGTCCTAATTCTGTGGAATATCTCCCGGGCACGCAGCCTTGTCGAACTGCTTACAGCTCAGAGGGAATAGCTCATGTGTTTGCAAGAAGCTGTGAGCTGCGCCAGTTACTGCGCCATTACTGGCAGGGTGTCGCACGCCAGACAGGCTCAGCGGACGAACCACAAGCAGACTGTTCCACAGCCCCTAGCGTCACTCATATACAATACCGCAGTCCTCACCCAAGGAAGCCAGTAGAGTTCGAGGAAATGGCTGGTGCTGTGACATCTGCCACTACAGCCTCATAGTTGCAAAACTGACAAACCACTAAGACGTTGTGACGTCCCCTGGCAAATTATTCGCAAAATCGTTGTAACATACGAGTATGTGAAAAAATGTAACATTTATCTGTATTATTATTATTATTATTGTTTCATTTCTGTTTGAACGGTTGTGGAGTATGTAGACTCTCTAAAAAAAAGATATAACACTTTTTTATTTTTATGTTTGTGCAATATGTATCTATATTTTACAAATAACGTCGTTGGTCTGTGGGTGTAGAAATCGAAGCAGACAATGCTAATTTAAAAAATAAAAAAAAGATGCATATTAAATTACCTATAAACAGTGGGTGTTAAAACATTACTTTCTCTGTCTTCTTGTAACCGTTAAAGTTTAAGAATCTGTAACGTTCGATTGAATGATTGGTTACTTTTCTTTTGTTCTTTGTCCGAGAAAGACGCCATTGGAGGCTGATGAATGTAAAAGATATCTACTTTAAATTATTCTCGATTTTTGAGTATAGAGATTGTTAAAAATACTCGTAATAGTTTATTGCTAACCTGCCCAGTATTTCATTTAACATTTTTAGCCGTTTTCAGTATATTTAGGATTTTTCATGACGGAGAGCTGTGCAGCGATCGCGGGAGCCGCTGCCGCAGCGAATTCAAAATTAAATTGAATAATGGAGTTTTCCCGCAGTTAAGCGGGCTGGTAACGGTGAATTAAAATTATTTCTTTCAGCTTCCCAGAGACCTCAGAGGTGAATGGTGGATTTCATTATGTAATTTTCAGGTGTACGTGGGAAACAGCTATTACAATATCAGTGACGTAAATAATTTACGTAAATCAGAGTAATAAAATTTTACTTGTGTGATATCAATGACTGCTGTGATCACGTTTTTAGTTTAATGTAGTCGTGTTAGTCGTGGCAATCAATAGTGTTCAGATATTAAAAAATCCACTGCAGCTTTTACGTTTAGGGAACATAGCATGCTGTAACTTCTATACGTGTAATAACAGTAATTTTCAGTGCATTTCAGAGATGAAAGAAGTGAAGGACGTGTTTATTTTCATAATTAGTTACAGTAATGATACCGTGTTCCATTTCTAACAAGCCAGATAGGGGTTATATAAAAATAGTTTGCAAATTAAAGATCATACGTGCACAGCAGGAAATCTTTTAGTGTTGTACGAATCCCCACGTAATAGATAAAATATTTTCAACTGCTGAAACTAATCGTCAGAATCGCATTTTACCTGTTGTGCTCGCTATAACAAGAAATATACAGTTAATTAAAATATTATGCCATATGAACAGCATATAAAGTCAAAAGCGCGCTGGTGAATACGCAAAAAATTGCACAGACTGAAATGCATCTTGGTGGAAGAACAATAAGGAAGAGCAAAGAAGCAGGTACGATAAAACATCACGCTTGCAAGGAGGCTCTGAGCACTATGGGACTCAACATCTTAGGTCATAAGTCCCCTAGAACTTAGAACTACTTAAACCTAACTAACCTAAGGACATCACACACACCCATGCCCGAGGCAGGATTCGAACCTGCGACCGGAGCAGTCCCGCGGTTCCGGACTGCAGCACCAGAACCGCTAGACCACCGCGGCCGGCGCTTGCAAGGAGGAAATCACATTGGTCAAAACATCAGGTCCACCCTTGTCAATTTCCGCCTTACTATGAAACAAGCGCAACTATAATCCTCGAAATTATTGTATGAGGTTGTGGAAGGTACAGCTGCTTGCGCTAGACTTCATAAAATCCGCACTGGAATACCAGCTAACAGATGAGGAACGAGACGGAGGGGTTGGGATTGGGGGATTCAAGCATAGCAAGTAAGACCCGGGAGGTGCTCCTCAAAATTCATTTCCTTAAGTGGGCTCTTCCTGAGAGGCACTTGGTTTTCGGTTTATCGTAGAGTCCTACGTAGAGTGTTTATGTGCAGCCTTGCTACAGGAATCATTCCTAATGCTTGGAGAGTGGTGAGGGTAGTTTTCATTCCGAATTCAGGGAGAAATGTCCTACACTTGCAAGGTTATTAAAACGGTCAGTCTGTTTTTTTTTTAATCTTCTAAAGACATTATAAAAACTAGGTGATGTGCACCTTAGGGTGAAACGGTTAACTAACGTTCTTCTTCATGCAAACCAACAGACGTATCAAACAGGTAAACAAAGTGACACGACACTTAACGAACTATTTTTGGACGGTGCAAAAAGCTCTACACTTTGAGTAATCAGCTCTCTACATCTTTGTGGATATCGAGCAGGCTTTTAGCGATCCGCCGCTAGAATCCATGGTTAGAGCTGCAGAAGAGCACAGCACTGAGAACACCATAAGCTGAGGATTAAGACCGTGCAAAGAAGGAGAAATATAAAAGTCACTATGATGAACGAGCAAACAGCGATCAACAGCAACAGGATGGTGCTCACAAGGAGGGGTTTCCTCCGTACTTCAGTGAACTTAGTTGTGAATGAACTCATGTAAGAGCTAAGTACTAGAGGCTACTTTTCCCAGGGATACACATACGATTTAACCGTGTTGTGTGGCCCATAGGTTCTAGGCGCTTCAGTCTGGAACTTCGCGACCGCTACGGTCGCGGGTTCGAATCCTGCCTCGGGCATGGATGTGTGTGCTGTCCTTAGGTTAGTTAGGGTTACGTAGTTCTAAGTTCTATGGGATTGATGACCTCAGATGTAAAGTCCCACAGTGCTCAGAGCCATTTGAACCACTTGAACACGATTTAAACATAGTAATACTTGGCCGATTTGCTAATATTCTAAGAACAATGGTGCAATGTGTACCACACTTTTAGAATACTGGTGCAGAAAACAAGATCTATGGTTCAATCCCAAGAAAAGTATTGGAATTTCATTTATCAGACAGTAAATCCAGCACATATACTGGAAACTCAGGCGAAATTGTCATGGACCCCTCACATAAACGAGGCAAAAAGGACTCTTATGAGCACCACTAGGTATAAATGAAGAAGCTGATAGACCAGCCAGGACAGACACGACGGCTCTAGATATTAGGCCGAAAGCTGTCTTAAGGATGACTATGATGATGGCAAAATCACAACTACGTTACTGGATATGAAGGCTGAATTTAGAATATTGAACTACGATCCAAAACCAAAAACATGGAAAGCTAATGATTCCGATGCCTCTCTTCAAGAGAGGTTCTCTAATACTAAACTTGAACACGAAACGGATTAAATTCGTGGTAGAACTCATGGCTGTCCGTGAGAACATTAAGAAACACCTACAAACGTTTGGTGTAGAAAGGCAGGCCCCTAAGTGTAGACTAAGCTGTGAGGACGATGAAATCGCTCCTTATCTAATCTTCCAATGGGAAGTTCCGAAGGGCATTAGGCACAGAATAATCCGATCGGTAGGGGCTGAAGTAATCGAGCTAGTAGGAAGCAAGTAAAGCATCTCTAACTAATTCTTAATGGTAATCAAATCAGCGCTATAGAAGAGACAGTAAAGATATACAGCTGGGCATAACGATTAGTCGAGTGTTCTCGCTTATTGTGTTACCGAATATACAGTCATGCTCAAAAGTATCGGAACGACGTGTATTGCATTTCGCGTGATTCACTTGCAGCCCCCATAACGCAGCTGTCCAGCGGCTCCTCTAATCGCTCCTTGGTACAGTCGTTTGACAATTGAAAATGGTTCCAACAAGTCACCACTAGAAAACACTGTTCTCTATCGCAACGACTCAAGATTTAAAGTAATACCACGATACTACAAATATCGGGGAACACCTTATCACAGATGAGACTGTCCTTAAGGCTTGCAAGCTCACATTTATTACATTAAATGACATACATGAAATGTTAGCACTCTTATTATTACGTCAGATAGGTAATGCACGTAGTAAGTTCGTCGTATTCATGATTTCCTCTTCAAAGTAACATACCGCACTTATTATTTAACACAAAATGACATTAAAAATTTAAGTTATTCACGAGCAGGTAGTTGAGAATAAGTATGAACTTCAAATGAGACGACGAACCGTCGCGTTCTGTATATAGATTCAAATCCAGCCCATGCAGACTAAGCAAAGATTTCGTGATTGCCAGAAACTGACAATCATTCCTGACTAGGCATACAGAGAGTGATATACCTCGATTTTAGACAGTATCAGATGGCCAATATCAGCTTTAAATTACATAACGCAAACATTTTTAACGCACGCGAATTCCTATCAAGCATCTATTGTCCCTGTTAACGAACAACGAGAGTTGTTAACTATTGTTTCTTCACAAGTAACGTACTTGAAACGCTTAGAGGTAAGGTTTTGCGATGGACAGGGATTCGAACCCAGAACCTAATTGGATTGATATCGAAGCACAATCAACTGTGACATATCGGATTTTCTCGGCAGTAACTAGATGTTTTAACAGAAATGACGAGATGAAACATTTTTTTTTACTTCCTAGGACTCCAAGCCCGGCACCTATCGCGGTTATATTCTAGATAAAAGGAACGTTAAATATGGGTTTGATGCACCAGCAATGACATGTGAGCATGTTTGAACAAGAAATAGTATGACAAAGAGTTCAGTGTGGACTGGGAATAGAGCCCCACACATACCGTTGTTGGCTAAACACAAAGAGACGTCAGCCACCGAATTTTTCTCCACAAGTTGCTCGGAATAACATCTTGAACTTACAGTGATCTCGCAAATAGTTCTGTGCCTCACTGGGAGTCAAAAACGTCAGATATCGTTAGTGTTGACAACGAATGAAAATACTCTAAAAATCCAAATTATTATCCAATAGCAGATAGGTGTTATCATGCTAGAGCTTGATAATACATAATGAAACCTTTAATGAAGGATGGAATAAGTATCCTGCGACCCTACATAGCGTTTGTTTCGTCACTAGAAATAAATAACTAGTATCAGAAAGGTTACTGGTGATAGAGTTTCTACATGTCGCCACTCCAGACTTTATTGTAGTTCAGCCCAACGTCTACCTGGTACAGAAGGAATATCTACTTTAATGTGAATTTCAGACCAATGTGCCATTATATCTTCTTCACTTGGTGTAGCCAGAAGAGAAGGGAATCTCTCTCTCCCTATTTAAAATCATTGACACAAGTTGGAATCGAACCCAGACCATAGGTATATGAACCTATGATCAGTCCGTTGGGCCAAAGTGGATGTGAGTTCAGACCCACAGGCTCCCTGTAGTATTTTGCAGCATGTTCAGTAAATTCATTTACTTAGTAGTCCGAATCAGCATGAATTGGCTGCCTCGGCTACCAAGTGGATACATTCAACTCTACTTTGTTATCATCGAAATAAAGTCACGTAACCGCCACCTACACAGAACTGCCAACAGTGTAGGATGCAGAAATTTAAATAGGAAGTGTTCCTTTACACTTGAGCTACTCTATTGCGCTAACTGTTAGTTGAAAACGTCGTGCAGTGCAAATGAAAAAGAGTAACTGTTTGTCTCTCAGAGTCTAAACTTGGCCACATGCATTATCTCACACCACTGTGGAGTGCAGAAGTTATGGAGGTATTGTTGTTGAGTTCTGGTGCTGTTGCAGCTACGTGTCAGCTAGTAGTGTAGGGGTAAGTGTCACGCACCATCGATAAGATGTCTAAGGTCGAGTACATTTACTGCAACATTTTTTAAAATACAATTCTGCTGTCTGCTGAAGTTATCAATGTAATGAAACTTTGAACATTATTCCATTCAGTTCTGAACCCAAAATAGTTGCATGTGGAAAAAGGGCTAACTTCTGCGACATTGAGTTCATTTCAGGTTTAATAGACAGTCAGGCAGCAGACGCATCTCGAAACTTTTGTATTATGTATGGGGAGAGCGCACCGTGCCAAAATACGACAGAAAAGTATTTTCTACATTAGCTGTCGTGTTGTAGTGGCATGTTTTTGTTCTTCAAACCTTATTTGACAGCTTTAACTCAAAACAAGTTATCTACATGCATGCAATCAATAAAGTTCACGTGCATTGTCAGACTGTTATAGATGACATCACAGAATTCGCATATATCGTTGATGATAAATTTCTCTCTCATGTTTACTACTGTTTTAACAATACTAGAGGAAACCTTACGAAAATTGTACACTGTATTATATCAAATGAAATAAAGCTACCCACGAAAACCTTACTGTTTTAATAAAACTGAGTATCTGTACACAAGCTTGCCTCTATCGACACGAATTAGTAAAATACTACTCACTTAGATTTTGATTGGGTCAGTGTTTAATTGGTATGCTGTGTCATACTCAAGAGGTATGTAAATGTGTTATTTCATAAATAAAGTTATGTATTCCTAGAAACCCAAAATTTGCTAGTCAGCAGCGGAAAGAGGCATTACCCGTTGTGCAACATTTAAGTTTTTCACCATTGCACTATGAGCCGAAAGTATTTTCTTGCCATTTCCGTATCGATGTTTGATCTGAAGGCTTGTAGCTCTTTCACAGAAGGAATAAAAGCGTTACAGTCAGTTAGACTGCAGCTGCGAATCATAACAGACGATGTTCTAGAGGTCGGGGCGTTACCACACAGCTGGCAAAGAAGTACATGTCTTGGTTTCCTCTTGTGAGGCCAATAGTGGCTAGAACTCGTAAACCGATATTTAAAGGACGAGATTATTTGCGATTTCCACGTGCAACAACTTTCCTGGGCTGAAAACCGTTAGTTTACGATCTTTCGTTACACCTCAAGCGACAATATCTCAGATTATTCAATGGAAATGACAGGTAAAATCAAGTGAACTTAGAGGCTTATTTCCGTGCACACCAGGAACTAACTCGTCGATCACAGATTTGCCAAACATACCTGGCCTTGTTGCCAAATCTCAGTTACAGTACCATCAGGAAGAAGACGAACCGATGTCATCCTACAGCGGGCTGGGAGGTGCCCATAGCTGGTATCTCCAAGTCGCGGCTGCTATCGCCTGGAATACGTAATGCGTCTGATTCGCATTTCTGTAACTAGGTTTAGGGACTGGAGAGTAGTTACTAATAATACTCAGAACTGACTGCAAACTAAGCATCATAAATCAGTAACTCTCATAGTTGTTTTTATTTTTCTTTTGTAAGTGTACTCAAAACAAAGAAACTCTGTCACAGAAGTTTTCGTGCCTCGCCGATAGTCGAGCTCAACAAACAAATAAAAATAAAAAAAAGGATGTGTGTGTGCGCGCGTGTGTGTGTGTTTGTGTGTGTGTGATAGAGAGAAAGGGAGAGAGAGAGAGAGAGAGAGAGAGAGAGTGAGATAGAGTGAGAGAGAGAGAGAAATCAAAAAGAATGACAGAGACAGATAGTAAAACATTGTTGTAAAGAAATTGGATCATGGTATGTAAAGAAACCAAGAAACCTTTCATTAATATGACCTGTTCCACATCATTACGAAATGTTGCATTCATTATCTATGGAACAAGAATTAATCTAATGTAATCTGAACAAATCTGATCATATCATACTGATGACTAGCCATGAAGAGTCATGAATTACCGAAATTTTTACCAACACCAGTATCCAGATCTAAACTTTTAAATAAATGACTACAATTTTTGTAATAAACCGCGACTCCTATCAAGACCCTTTCGTCGCTGTTAACTAACCACGAAAGGTGTCTGATATACCTCCATTCTGGAGTAACAAAGTGTGCATGCATTTAAAAATGAAGTGCATGATGTGAAGTTCTGTGACGGAGATACGAACCCAACACGTTATCAGATTGTTAACTAATTGAAATCAAATGTTACGTATCGGTTTTTCGCACCAGCTGCTTGGTTTTTGAATCTAAAATAAGGATACAAACTTTTGTGGCTAAGCGAAAATCGAACTGCACACATACCATGCATCCACGAATATAGCTTAAGTGTCAGTTGCTTACTCACCAACAGTAAGATTTGTTCGTGTTTGACCAGAAATAACGACACCTATTGCGATTGTTGGCAACACATGAACAGACATTAAAAAAGCATGTTAATTTTCACTAGCAGACCGGTGTGCACGTGCTTGAAATGAAATTATAAATATTTTGTACTGGATGGGGAATCGGACCATCATACTTGCCTTTGGAGTAGTAGACCTAGAGAAGGTTACAGTCTTGGGAAAAGGAACGAAATGATTATACTGTACTGTTCGGAGTGATTGAGATACGAATTCGAATCACAGTCCAACGCCAAATTTTTCAACGTCTCTAGTTCAATCAAGTACAAGTAAAATAAGAGCCCTGTTCCTTTAAATGGCTGATGTACAGAGGTAGATACAATAAGTACTACTTTTCATAAACTTCCTTTAACTTAAACGTCGTTATCATTACTCCCTAGAAGTTGTGTTGTTGTTGTCGTCTTCAGTCCTGAGACTAGTTTGATGCAGCTCTCCATGCTACTCTATCCTGTGCAAGCTTCTTCATGTCCCAATACTTACTGCAACCTACATCCTTCTGAATCTGCTTAGTGTTTTCATCTCTTGGTCTCCCTCTACGATTTTTACCCTCCACGCTGCCCTCCAATGTTAAATTTGTCATCCCTTTATGCCTCAGAACATGTCCTACCTACGGGTCCCTTCTTCTAGTCAAGTTGTACCACAAATTCCTCTTCTCCCCAATTCTGTTAAGTATCTCCTCATTAGTTATGTGATCTACCCATCTAATCTTCAGCATTCTTCTGTAGCACCACATTTCGAAAGCTTCTATTCTCTTCTTGTCCAAACTATTTATCGTCCATGTTTCACTTCCATACATGGCTACACTCCATACAAATACCTACAGAAACGACTTCCTGACACTTCAATCTATACTTGATGTTAACAAAATTTTCTTCTTCAGAAACGCTTTCCTTGCCATTGCACAGTCTACATTTTATATCCTCTCTACTTCGACCATCAACAGTTATTTTGCTACCCAAACAGCAAAACGCCTTTACTACTTTCAGTGTCTCATTTCCTAATCTGATTCCCTCAGCCTCACCCAATTTATTTCGACTATATTCCATTATCCTCGTTTTGCTTTTTTTGATGTTCATCTTATATCCACCTTTCAAGACACTGTCCATTCCATTCAACTGCTCTTCCAAGTCCTTTGCTGTCCCTGACAGAATTACAATGTCATTGGCGAACCTCAAAATCTTTGTTTCTTCTCCGTGGATTTTAATACCTACTCCGAATTTTTCTTTTGTTTTCTTCACTGTTTGCTCAATATACAGATTGAATAACATTGGGGACAGGCTACAACCCTGTCTCACTCGCTTCCCAACCGCTGCTTCCCTTTCATTCGCCTCGCTCTTACAACTGCCATCTGGTTCTGTACAAGTTGTAAATAGCCTTTCGCTCCCTGTATTTTACACCCGCCACATTTAAAATTTGAAAGAGAATATTCCAGTGAACATTGTCAAAAACTGTCTCTAGTCTACAAATGCTAGAAACGTAGCTATGCCTTCCATAATCTATTTTCTAAGATACGTCGTAGGGTTAGTACTGCCTAACGTGTTCCAACATTTCTACGGAATAGAAAATGATCTTCACCGAGGTCGGCTTCTACCAGTTTTTCCATTCTTTTGTATAGAATTCGCGTTAGTCTTTTGCAGCTGTGACTTATTAAACTGATAGTTCGGTAATTTTCATATCTGTCAACACCAGCTTTCTTAGGATTGAAATTATTATATTCTTCTTGAAGTCTGAGGGTATTTCGCCTCTCTCATACATATTGCTCACCAGATGGTAGAGTTTTGTCAGGACTGGCTCTCCCAAGGCAGTCAGTAGTTCTAAAGGAATGTTGTCTATCCCGGTGCCTAGTTTCGACTCAGGTGTTTCAGTGCTCCGTCAAACTCTTCACACAGTATCGTGTCTTTTTACCTACTTGATCTTCTGCTGCTTTCACCACTTCAACCCTCAGAGATACCCATTCTTCTTGTACTCTATATCTTTCCCCCATTTCTGTCAATTGTTCCCTTATGCTCTCCCTGAAACTCTGTACAACCTCTGGTTTAGTCAGTTTATCCAGGTCCCATCTTCTTAAATTCCTACCTTTTTGCAGTTTATTCAGTTTTAATCTAGAGTTCACAACCAATAGATTGTGGTCAGAGTCCATATCTGCCCTGGATATGTCTTACAATTTAATACCTAGTTCCTAAACCTCTGTCTTACAATTATATCTATCTGATACCTTCAAGTATCTCCAAGATTCTTCCATGTATACAACCTTCTATTATGATTCTTGAACCAAGTGTTAGCTTTGATTAAACTATTCTCTGTGCAAAATTCTACCAGATGGCTTCCTCTTTCATTTCTCTCCCCCAATCCATATTCACCCACTATGTTTCCTTCTCTCCCTTTTCCTACTCTCAAATTCCAGTCACCCATGACTATTAAATTTTCGTCTCCCTTCACTATCTGAATAATTTCTTTTATTTCATCATACAATTTTTTCAATTTCTTCGTCATCTGCAGAGCTAGTTGGCATATAGACTTGTTCTACTGTAGTAGGCGTCGGCTTCGTGTCTATCTTGGCCACAACAATGCGTTCGCTGTGCTGTGTGTAGTAGGTTACCCGTATTCCTATTATTTTATTCATTATTAAACCTACTCCTGCATTACCCCTTTTTATATTTTGTATTTATAACCCTGTACTCACCTGACCAAAAGTCTTGTTCCCCCTGCCACCGAACTTCACTAATTCCCACTATATCCAACTTTAACCTATCCATTTCCCGTTTTAAATTTTCTAACCTACCTGCCCGATTAAGGGATCTGACATTCCACGCTCCGATCCTTAGAACGCCAGTTTTCTTTCTCCTGATAACGAGGTCCTCCTGAGTAGTCCCCGCCCAGAGATCCGAATGGGGGACTATTTTACCTCCGGAATATTTTACCCAAGAGGACGACATCATAATTTATTCATACAGTAAAGCTGCATGGCCTGAGGAAGAATTACTGCTGCAGTTTCGCTTTGGTTTCAGCCATTCGCAGTACCAGCACAGTAAGGCAGTTTTGGTTAGTGTTGCAAGGCCAGGTCAGTCAATCATCCAGACTGAAAAGGCTGCTGCCCTTCTTCAGGAACCACATGTTTATCTGGCCTCTCAACAGATAGCCCCTCCATTGTGGTTGCACCTAAGGTACAGCCATGTGTATCGCTGAGGCAAGCAAGCCTCCCCACCAACGGCAAGGTCCATGGTTCATAGGGTGTGGGGGGGTGGGGTGGAGGGGGAGCACGACAGACAAATAAAAACAAAAAAAGGATGTGTGTGTGTGTGTGTGTGTGTGTGTGTGTGTGTGTGTGTGTCTGTGTGTTTGTGTGTGTGTGTGATAGAGAGAGAGAGGGAGAGAGAGAGATAAGAATCAAAAAGAATGAGAGAGAGAGAGAGAGTAAAAAATTGTTGTAAAGAAATTGGATCATGGTGTGTAGAGAAACCAAGAAACGTTTCTTTAATATGACCTGTTCCACATCATTACGAAATGTTGTATTCATGATCTTTGGAAAAGAATTAATCTAATGTAATCTGATCTAATCTAATCACATCACATTGATGGCTAGCCATGATGAGTGATGAAATTTTTACCAATACCAGTCACCAAATCTAAACTTGAAAATAAATGACTACAATTTTTGTAATAAACTGGGACTCCTATCAAGACCCTTTCTTCCCTGTTAACTAACAACGAAAGATGTCTGATATACCTCCATTCTGGAGTAGCAAAGTGTGCATGCATTTAAAGATGAAGTGCATGATGTGAAGTCTTGTGACGGAGATATGATCCCAATACGCAATCGGATTGTTAAATAAGTAAAAACAAATGTTAAGTGTCAGTTGCTTACTCACCAACAGTAAGATTTGTGCGTGTTTGACCAGAAATAACGACACCTACTGCGATTGTTGGCAACACATGAACAGATATTAAAAATGCACATTAATTTTCACTATCCGGCCGGTGTGCACGTGATAGGGCTTGAAATGAAATTTTGAATATTTTTGTACTGGATGAGGATTCGGATCATCATACTTACCTTTGGAGTAGACCTAGAGAATTTTACAGTCTTGGGAAAAGGAACGAAATGATTGTACTATACTGTTCGGAGAGATTCAGATACGAATTCGAATCACAGTCCAGCACCAAATCTTTCAACGTCTATAGTTCAATCAAGTACAAGTAAAATAAATGGCTATCGGTTCATCAGATAAAATAAAACTTTCTAATGTAAGTAAGTTTATTGGCGGCTGTATTTCTGTTTACCATGACTTCCGCTATGTCATTTGCCAACGTAAACCGGCTCTGCCCAGTTTGACGCTCACGGACTACCACAGAGGGTGAAGACAATAGTATACTTTGCTGCAGTGTTAAGGTCCCTTTCAGGAGTAGCAGAGAAATTAAAGACATCCTGCAGCTAACAGTGAGCAGGTCGACCATACATCTTCGACCTTCTCAACGAGGAAGGAAGGTATGGACGGAAATCGGCTGTTAAGGAAATGCTGAAAGAGCAACATAGGGCTGCCAAGTTAAATTTCGCACTGGCCTACAGAAGGAAGCCGCTTTTGTACTGGGACCGAGTTATATTTACCGACGAGAAGGTATTTTCAGCTGCTCCAAATAGCTCTGTTCGTATCTATCGACCAAGTGGAACGAGATACGACCGTAAATATGACCAGCAGAGCAGTGTCTCTGAAGAATTTCGAATCGACTGCAAACGATACGAATTTCAATATTGTTCTTCACTTAAGACTCACATGCCAGGGTGATAAGTATGAAGGAAATGAACCTCTTGATTACCATAGGGCCTCTATGCTAAATTCCCACAGTAGCAATTAGGAACTCTCTGCAGACATTTGCTAACAACGGCTCTAGCAACTTACTTTTTCTCTGGATAGCTTCAAATATGGGCAGTTTTGTCGCCTTAAATCCAACTGGTTATTTTAAATATCACTTGTGAACAGCGTTCACTTCTCCATTAATTAATGTATGGACCTCAAAACAAACAATTTGCCTTAGTAGCTATAGAACAGGTTCTGAAAGGTATTGACACAATCTTTCGCATCCATTTACGATAGGGAATCAAAGAAAGAAACCAAACACATTACACTGCATTTACACTCTGTTCCTTGACTAACATATGTGAATCCATGACAAAAATAAATTATTTGAAGAATCTCATGTGAAAGGAAAAAGAACAGAATGTGATGCTTTAATTATAGCGCACCGGATCAGAAACAATGAAATTAATTCTGTGCCACATTGATGTACTGCATTCTAGTGTAATAAAATAATCATGAAGTAAAAACGGTTTTGTGCCTCCATTACTATCAAGTGTGAAACATAAACCGTAGACAGATTTAAGGGTCACCACTCTGCAACACTAAAGCATTTTACATGGCCAAGAGTGCGGAGTGTAGCAGACGCTGTCGGCAGAAGACGAGACGGTGCAGCGCCTCAGCCCCCGCCGGTAGGCAGCAAACATGTCCCAGAGAACTCAGATGCATTCAGTGTTCAGAGGCAGATGGTCGGCCAAGAAATCTCTCGCTATAACATTGTTGAACCAAACTGTTATTACCAGTGTGACACAAAGCGTAATATATTTTAGATTCGCTTGAATTACACTCACAGCTTCAGCGCCGAGAGGAAAGGAGCGATAAAAATTTTGCCATCTTCTGCTTTCGGTCGCCAGACTACATATTAGCTATTCTCGCGTTTTACCTCAATACTAAAGTCGTAGTCAGTAATGTACTAAGACTGCACTCAAGACTTCCTCTTGGAAGTGCCACAGTCAACAATGTTGCCAGATTGAGCATATTTCCGGACATAGGATTCTGAGAGGAACGACTCGGTGGTCAGTTTTTTGGTATAAGACCGTACCTACAACACATATTGCACGCTGAAGACCCAGAAGATTTAACAAAAACTAAAGTAGTTTATGAGAGAAACGTTAGCTATAGCGTTTGAAGTATTCAGAGTATTGTATTACTGTGTGTAAACGCCATCCAATGCCCACTCAAGGAAGACAAGGATACACAGTCTAGCTTCAATATTA
The DNA here is from genome assembly GCF_023898315.1 of Schistocerca nitens. Lineage (NCBI taxonomy): Eukaryota > Metazoa > Arthropoda > Insecta > Orthoptera > Acrididae > Schistocerca > Schistocerca nitens. The sequence continues at coordinate 183,341,853 of NC_064620.1, read as the reverse complement.
TAAATGCGCCTCAGTTTGTGGTTGAACTGCGACTTAGGTTTATAATCATTTTTAATATTTAGCAGTACTGTACCCATTGGTGTTAAACTCGTTTTCATCCAATGATTCCCACAGCTACAGGAACACTACTTGTGATACCTCTTAGACAAAATACTTACACAGTGCTATCAGACGAAAAGATCAACCTGACACAAACTGTGGGAAGTTTGTTTTAGAACCTTCGTACCTGGATAATGAGCTTTTTCTTGTTTGAGATATCTGTGAACGTTGCTGCTCAAGACGATTTAAGAAGAAACTAAATTCCTTCATCTACTACAATGTTCAAGGAAATCGTCTTAACGGCACTAAATCGTGATTTGTGAATCGTTTACCGACCGTACTCTGCCGCATTTCGCTGGTTGGAAGGCAAAAATCTTACTGAGAAATTTCACAGAAGGAAAAGGGGGACGAAATGTCTCCCACTGGAAGGTCATGTTGTTTTATTTAAATGATAACAAAATCAGGTAAAACGACAGTCAGGTTGTCAGTATAAGCACATTACTGTTGTCAGTATGATGTTGTACTGCCCAGGGCCTGTACTGATAAAGGGCCACTTTAGGTCAGGCATATTGTATACAGAAGTGGAAGAGAGAGCACCACTCAATTCTACAATCCGTATGCATTGCATTCACACTGAAATTACTGTTACAATGTTCTTATTGAACCAAATGAGTGAACTGCGTATTTTCCGGTGAGAAAGAGCACTGGCAAACAGTCTTCGCTATATTATGTTTCTTAAACTGGTGTCACTCTGACCTAGAATTTATAGTAAGCGACTAAGTGTACGGTCAATGAGTCGGATGTGAGTTTTGCAACTGTGAAATACTTTTCTACATTATAGAAGCGAATATTAAATTTGAACTAATACTGCGAAAACTTTGTACTTGGATAGCTTAGAATGAAAATCTTTCTATTTATTGCAAAGGAAAACAATCGATTTTCTAAAACATTGTCTGTTATACACAACCTGAAACAGGTCATGTCGACCAAACCATAAGGAAGAACTGACGTATATCGCAAAGCAATAAGATCTGTTGCCTTTTGGTTTGGCAGCACTCGATAGCCATTTATAGGCGGAAGTAAATGAAGAAAGGCAGCGCGTTTTTGTTATCAAGTAACGTCTTCATCAAATACTTAAGTTTTAATATAATCCACGAGTAATTGCTGATGTTTGAAATTAACATGAAAATGATTCCGTAGACAGGGAAAGAACCCGTTCTTGGGGAACTACTTCTATAATGACCAAAAGGCATCAAATGATCTTCAAGCACATGTGTTCCAGCAGCGGTATGAGGAAAATGATAGTAATAATGTCGGTAATAATTCAATCATCCAAACTTCGCACTTCACGGTGAATTTTCTCGAACTAAGAAATTTTCTGAATTTGTGAAGATTTTAAAATGGCTTCACATCGAGCCTATGATGCCTAGAAGAGACTTTAAATCCTGCTGCCATGAGAATAGCATAATCTCCGCGTCAGAATCTTGCTTCTACTTAACCATTTAACAGACTCGCATTTTTTCCACTGTGACTAATTTTGTAAGCTAAGCACATCATCCGTTACAGCACACTCCTGGGGCTGGGATATGTGGCCACAAAGGTCTGGGGTAGCGAACTATCATAGGTGCAATGCATGGATTCAGGCAGTTACTTTTAAGAGGCAAAAACAGATTTACTTTACCTCTGTTAATCTCATGAGAAAGACGTTTTAGTCCAGAATCCGCATTAAACATCACGTTCCTTCATCACCAACTTGCCAGAGCCGGTTTACGTTGGCAAATGACATAGCGGAAGTCATGGTAAACAGAAATACAGTCGCCAGTAAACTTAGTACATTAGAAGGTTTATTTTATTTGATGAACCTATAGCCATTTAAAGGAACAGGGCTCTTATTTTACTTGTACTTGATTGAACTAGAGACGTTGAAAAGTTTGGCGTTGGACTGTGATCCGAATTCGTTTCTGAATCTCTCCGAACAGTACCGTACAATCATTTCGTTCCTTTTCCCCTTTTCCCGAGACTGTTATCTTCTCTAGGTCTACTCCAAAGGTAAGTATGATGGTTCGAATCCTCATCCAGTACAAAATATTCATAATTTCATTTCAAGCCCTATCACATGCACACCGGCCTGCTACTGAAAATTAACGTGCATTTTTAGTGTCTGTTCCATGTGTGGCCAACAATCGCAATAGGTGTGATTATTTCTGGTCAAACACGATCAAGTCTTACTGTTGGTGAGTAAGCAACTGACACTTAAACTATATTCGTGGATGCACGGTATGTGTTCAATTCGATTTTCGCTTAACCACAAAAGTTTGTATCCTTATGTTAGATTCCAACACCTAGGAGCTGGTGAGAAAAACCAATACGTAACATTTGATTTTAATTAGTTAACAATCCGATAACGTGTTGGCTTCGTATCTCCGTCACAGAACTTCACATCATGCACTTCATCTTTAAATGCATGCACACTTTGTTACTCCAGAATGGAGGTATATCAGACATCTTTCGTTGTTAGTTAACAGGGAAGAAAGGGTCTTGATAGGAGTCCCAGTTTATTACAAAAATTGTAGTCATTTATTTTCAAGTTTAGATTTGGTGACTGGTATTGGTAAAAATTTCGGTAATTCAAGACTCTTCATGGCTAGTCATCAGTATGATTTGACCAGATTTGATCAGATTACATTAGATTAATTCTTGTTCCATAGATAATGAATGCAACATTTCGTAATGATGTGGAACAGGTCATATTAATGAAAGGTTTCTTGGTTTCTTTACATACCATGATCCAATTTCTTTGCAACAATGTTTTACTATCTGTCTCTGTCATTCTTTTTGATTTCTCTCTCTCTCTCACTCTATCTCTCACTCTCTCTCGCTCTCTCCCCCTCTCTCTCTATCACACACACACACACACACACACACACACACACACACACACACACACACACAAACATTCTTGTTCTATTTCTATTTGTTTGTTGTGCTCGACTATCGGCGAGGCACGAAAACGTCTGTAAATGAGTTTCTTAGTTTCGAGTAGAGAAATATAAAAACAAGTATGAGAGTTACTGATTTATGATGCTTAGTTTTCAGTCAGTTCTGAGTATTGGTAGTAACTACGCTCCAGTCCCTATACCTAGTTACAGAAATGCGAATCAGACGCATTACGTATTCCAGGCGATAGCAGCCGCGACTTGGAGACACCAGCTATGGGCACCTCCCAGCCCGCTGTAGGATGACATCGGTTCGTCTTCTTCCTGATGGTACTGTAACTGAGATTTGGCAACAAGGCCAGGTATGTTTGGCAAATCTGTGATCGACGAGTTAGTTCCTGGTGTGCACGGAAATAAACCTCTAAGTTCACTTGATTTTACCTGTCATTTCCATTGAATAATCTGAGTTATTATCGCTTGAGGTGTAACGAAAGATTGTAAATTTACGGTTTTCAGCCCAGGAAAGTTGTTGCACGTGGAAATCGCAACTAATCTCGTCCTTTAAATATTGGATTATGAGTTCTAGCCGCCATTGGCCTCGTGAGAGGAATCAAAGCCACGTACCTCACTGCCAGCTGTGTGGTAACGCGCTGACCTCTCGAAAAGCGTTTGTTAGGGTTCGCAGTTGCAGTCTAACTGACTGTAACGTTTTCATCCCTTCTGTGAAAGAGCTACAAGCAGTCAGATCAAACATCGATAAGGAAACCGCAAGAAAATACTTTCGGCTCATAGTGCAATGGTGAAAAACATACAGTGCTGCACAACGGGTAACGCCTCTTTCCGCTGCTGACTGGCAAATTTTGGTTTTCTAGGAATACATAACTTTATTTATGAAATAACATATTTTCATACCTCTTGAGTATGACACAGCATACCAATTAAATACAGACACAATCCAAATGTAATTGAGTAGTATTTTACTAATTCGTGTCGAAAGAGGCAAGCTTCTGTACAGATACTCAGTTTTATTAAAACAGTAAGGTTTCCGTGCGTAGTTTTATTTCATTTGTTATAATACAGTGTACAATGTTCGTAAGGTTTAATCTAGTGTTGTTTAAACAGTAGTAAACATGAGAGAGAAATTTATCATCAACGATATATGCGAATTCTGTGATGTTATCTATAACAGTCTTACAATGCACTTTCAGTTTATTGATTACATGCATGTAGAAAACTTGTTCTGAGTTAAAGCTGTCAAACATGGTTTGAAGAAGAATAAAATGCCACTACAACTCAGCAGCTAATGTAGAAAATACTTTTCTGACGTATTTTGGCACGATTTGCTCACCCCACACATAATACAAAAGTTTCGAGATGCGTCTGCTGCCTGGCTGTCTATTAAACCTGAAAAGAAAACAATGTCGCAGAAGTTAGCCCTTTTTCCACATGCGACTATTTTGGGTTCAGAAATGAAGGGAATGATGTTCAAAGTTGCATTCGATTGATAACTTCAGCAGATAGCAGAATTGTTTTTTCAAAAATGTGGCAGTGAATGTACTCGTCCTTGCGAAATCTTATCGATGGTGCTTGACACTTACCACTTCACTACTAGCTGACACGTAGCTGCAACCCCACCAGAACCAAACAACAATACCTCCATAACTTCGGCACTCCACAGTGCTGTGAGATAATGTATGTGGCCAGGTCTAGACTTCTGAGAGACAAACAGTTACTCTTTTTCTTTTGCTCTGCATGACGTTTTCAACAAACAGATAGCGCAATAGAGTAGCTCAAGTGGAAGGAATACTTCCTATATAAATTTCTGCATCCTACACTGTTGGCAGTTCTGTGTAGGTAGCAGTTACGTGACTTTATTTTGGTGATTACAAAGTAGAGTCGAATGTATGCACTCGTTAGCTGAGGCAGCTAATTCATGCTGACTTGGTCAACTAAGTAAATGAATTTACTGAACATGCTGCAATTTACTACCGGGAGCCTGTGTGTCAGAATTCTCATCCACTGTGGCGCAACGGCGTTACTATAGGAAAATGAGTCCCAGAGAAATTTATTTGGTGGTCTCTTGGACTGATCATAGGTTCATATACCTATGGCTTGGGTTCGATTATAACTTGTGTCAATGATTTTAAATAGGGAGAGACAGATTCTCTTCTCTTCTGGCTACAACAAGTAAAGAAGATGTAATCGCACTGTGGTCTGAAATTAGCATTAACGATGATATTCCTTCTCTACCAAGTAGACGTTGGATTGAACCACATTAAAGTCTGGAGTGGCGACATGTAGAAACTCTATCACCAGTAACCTCTCTTATACTAGTTATTAATTTCTAGTGACGAAACAAACGCTATTTGGGGTCACAGGACACTTATTCCATCTTTCATCTGAGCTTCTGTATGTCGATAAAATTGGTCCCAACTGGGAATGCAACTCAGACCGTTCTTAACCCGGAATTTGATCCTCTCGCGGCAATACAACTCTGCTACAATTTGTTGTTTGTTCAAAACTGCTGAAATCTCCACATATTACGCGTGAATGGGTTCGAATCCTGACCTTTCACTAAAGATTTCATTATGTATTATCAAGCTCCAGTATTACAACACCTATCTGCTGGTGGATAATAATTTTGATTTTTAATGTATTTTCATTAGTTGTCAACACTGACGATATCTGACGTTTTTGACTCCAAGTGAGACACAGAACTATTTGCGAGATCACTGAAAGTTCAAGATGTTATTCCGAGCTGCTGGTGGAGAAAAATTCGGTGGCTGACGTCTGGCTGTAGTATCGTGGTATTACTTTACATCTTGAGTCATTGCGATAGAGAACAGTGTTTTCTAGTGGTGACTTGTTGGAACCATTTTCAATTGTCAACCGACTGTACCAAGTAGCGATTAGAGAAGCCACTAGACAGCTGCGTTATGGGGCTGCATGCGAATCGGGCGAAATGCAATTCAGCTAGTTCGGATACTTTTGAGCATATCTGTACGTACTTATTTATGATGGTAACGCACTGTTTAAAAGTTATTGTCTGTACACCCTTCCTTACGCCCTTCTGCGACTAGTAATGCAGTTACATACATTATGTTCATTGAAGCACTTAATATAGCATTGTTACTTATGAATAACGCCTTCACTTTGTCTGTAGGATTATTTTTTTGTACGTCAACACTTATAGCGTCCAGTAGGGTGCGTGACTACTCTACCACTGCCCATATAGGCACAGTACAAATACACCACATGCTACATTGCTAATTACTACGTGTAGCGATTTTGTTTTTTCATATACCATATTCGAGTGTAAATGAACACTATAATGCCGAGTGTGTGTGATTAACCGTGAGTAGCATTGGCAGCCTCACACCACACTTTAAAACCAGAAACTACACTCATCAGTGTTTAATCAAGAGTGTTTAACAGTGTATAGATATCTCCGTATGTTGTGTCATAATTGTTATTCTACACTAATAAGAAATGTGACTCTTGTGGCTGTTAATTATTTTTTGTGGAATGTTAATCTTATTTACGTCAAGAATCATATCTCTGATGTTCAGAGGAGAGCAAGACACTTCGTGGCTTATCTTTGCTAGGATTTAGTTCCCTGTACGCTCCAATCGATTTGCAGATTGTGCGTCCTCCATCTTGATATCTGGTGTAGGCTTTCGAGCAATTGACACGCTCCCGGAATTGCTGTGTCTTGATGTTATGTGGCTATTTATTTTTTTGCTATGACAGATACATAGGAATTTAGGTAAACATGATACTTCACAGAGCACCTACGGAGTGGAGTCATTAAAAAGCTATGGTAAATGAGACAATATCTTAAATCTAAATGGTTGTTAGTTGTGAACCAAAGTAACAAATGACTGTTTCTTCTTTGTGTTGAAGATGGGTATGCAGTATTCTGGTAATTGTGGTAGTCCATGTATAATTTTGCTCATGGAGACGGATATCTAAAAATATAACATTTTCAAGTATTTGTCTCAATGCAGTTACGTAAGTAAAGAGAGAGGGAAAGAAAGAATCGTACAATGTTGATAAAAGTAACAAATTTTATTTCAATATTTGTTTAATTGAGTGATATTAAAGCTGAACTGACGTTGTTTTACAAGGGGGCATAAAGTTAGAAGTTCGAAGATATTTTATTAATTCAGTTAATAAATTATTCAGTTTAAATATTTTTAGCCGTTATTCCCATTTACTTTGTAGACAAAAAACAGATTTAGTCTTGATTTTCTTTGCCAACATCTCCAATATTGTCTCTGACGATTATGCATCATTGGGATGCCTTCTCATCCACTGTACTTCTTTCCATGTGAATTTGATCCTCGGCTAGTGAACCGTAATTCCCATACACTTTGCATACAGACGACAGTCATAGCTTAGATTTTCACCATGCAGCACCTCCAACACGCTCTCCAACGTTAGCACCACGATGGTATGTCCTAATCATCCACTGCCTTAGTTTCCCATGGATAAATGTAATGTCTAGTATGCCAGTGTCCCATCAACTTCGCAGACACACCAGAGTCTTAGCCCTGACATTCTCTGTCCAACACATCCCACACGCTTTCCAATGAGGAGGTAATGGAATGATGTCCTTGTTATACACAGTTCCGCATGAATTAGTTCACTGGGTAGTGAGTTTGTGTCCATGTCCACTTTGCACACAAACACAAAAGTCTTAGCCCTGAGATTCTCACTTCAGCGCCTTTCAGGTCAGCACCTTCATTCCCCAGTCAACATTCAGGTTTTCATGGGATGTCATTCTTATCTACTGCCATCAGTTCTTCACAAATAAATTTATTGGTCAGTGAGTCTTTGTCCCTGTCCACGTTATACACTCACTGCAGTCTTAGCACTGATTTTCTTCACCCAGCACCTCCAGCACCCTCTGCGACGACGAGGAACTGGTGGGATGTCCTCGTCATGAATACGTTTAGTGGGTAGTGAGGCGGTGTGCCCGGCCGCCCTGGGGGCTCACAACGGTCTTCGCCCCGACTCTCTCCGCCCAGCACCTCCGACACCCTCTCCGGCGGCGAGGGATCGGCGGGATGTCCTCGTCACACTCCACCACAGGTGGCTCATGGATCTCAGCAGTCGTCACAATCATCCAGCCATCGTTCACCTGCACAGGAGAGCAGTTCTTAATTTTAAAATACATTAAACTTTCATTATGTAACAGCAGTTGCAAAAGTTCTCTCGTGTGATGGTAATGGAGCGTACATTAAGAGAGAACATCTTTCTACTTTACTGTTTGATAGAAAGAAAGAGAAGAAGCTTCGAACATAAACATTAACTTTGACAAGGATCACATATATTAACTTTCATCACTAACTAAACTTGTACCTCTATATAACGCTCTCAAAAAAGGGTATGTTGCATGCAATCGAACTCATTCAGTAATAGCAAGTTATCACTGATGCTGTATCTTCAGAGCCGCCTTACCTTCCCGATGACTTTGCCGCAGGCTACATCAACAGCAGCAGGCGGTGGCCGGTATTTCTCCTCCTGCGCTGCCAGCAGAACCAACTCGTCCACGTCTGAGCGCAGCCGCCAACGCGCGGCGCTCATCCTCTGTGGGAGATTTGGTTCCACGGTCAAAAATCAAGACATTTTTGGTCGGTTTCTTCCTACACAAAATCTAAAATCTATCATTTTCCAGGTGTCTATTAAAGCAATAAAATGAAAAATATTGTAATACTTGTATTATCAAATGCGACAGTCTTGGAACATACAGAAATGGTAAAGGGCGTCTGAGTTTTTGCAGTACACCGTTGGATTATTATCCGGACGGTTATAAGACAACAATATAGAGATTGATTGCCTTTCTGTCTGGATGGAAAATACGTTGCAATTGGTGTGGCTATTCAATAGATGTGCGGTATACATTAGTTTTGCAAGCTTCAGTGTGGCCTGATATATTGTCTACGTCAAATACGCTAGAATTTAGAGAGGACCTCCACAGTGATGAGACGCTGTATCACCATGCGTTGTAGTTGGTGTAAAGTACACAGCTGCCGACTTTGGAACCATCAGACACTATTTTAACGAGACAGTCACCTACTTGCAGTAGATTCTTATGGTCTTGTAATGTAACATTTTCTTTGTAAGAGTAATTTCTTCCTGTATGAAGAATTCTCAGTAAACGAATGTGTAGCAGTCAATCGACTCTTCCTTTGTTTAATGCTACAAGCAAGTTTTACAAAAGGAGCTGTTTTTCTTCAATGTACTGTTTAAATCTACGAGTAACTTAACTCGATTTGCTAATTCAAGAAGATTTCAAGTAGTCTGTGATGTATGGTTAATCGTTTTACTAAGTAGAAAGTGACTGCTCCTAACACTAATTAGTTTATTTCAATACTTTGCGGTGTTCCTCACCTCTGGTTTTCCAACTAAATCGGCGTCTATCAGCTCTCCGTAAAAGTCATCAACTGACTCCCTCCGAGAGCGGAGGCAGAACACGCCAAAGAGCCTCCGGAACATCTGTGAAGAAAAAGCGTAACACACGTCAAGTGTTGAGCTGAGCGTTCACATTACTGTGATAGTATTATAGTGTGTCCTCAGTGGACTGGTGATCAGGCTTAAAAGTTTGGAAAGAGAATATGACGAGGGTCGTACGAAGTCTTGTTATTGTTCACAGTATGCAGATGAATCCAATAGAAACGTCACAAATTTCATTATGTAAAACCTTATCCAAAATGTAAATATCATTTCACAAATAATTTATGAACTGTGACCAGACTTATGATTGTAGGTGGTATAATCACATACACACTGTCAACCCATTGTAAGAAATAAATCAATTACTTTGGCTCAGTGCTGTAGTGGGGGCGTATATGGCGAATAAAAGAGCCACACAAACTGTTTTAGTATTAGTGTTAAGCTGCACACATCACTGTGAAGAGTGAGGGATTCCGCTGTGCATTTCCAAATGTTCTGCTACCAATACACTTGATGTCATGGAACAAAATACAGCGTTAAAAGTTACCCAAGAGGTAGGCTTTCCCTTTTCTCTTCGCTATCTTTCTCTGATCTTTAAGTTAAAAGAAAACGCAAGGACAATCTATTGTTAAAACGAGGGCGTGTTGCTCGACACATTTGTGCCCTCCACACGTATTTCCCCACACCCTTTGCCTTACCAATTTAAACGCACTTCGTCCTACAGACAGCCTACTGACAATCTCACTGGAAAACCACAGGCAAAGAAAGATGGACACCCAGGGGAAAAGTACCAAATAGCCAGCCCCCTGCCACCCTCTTCTTAATGAATCACGATATGCATCAAGCCTCAAAATTTGTAATAAGAACGAGGATGAATAGTTGAGTGAGGCAGGAGTATATTACTTGTGCTTTATACGGCCTTAGATAAGTTCGGATTATTGTTCACCATTATTAACTGAATTTTAGTAGCCATCACAAGCTTTCGAAACTGAAAAGGAAATGGTTGGTTTTTACCACATAGTTGTCCGATTCCCATTTGGTTTTCTGATGATTCTCTCATAGGCGAGAGTCCCAAGAGCCTCTACATATTACCTTAATCAGGTCGTAAGTTTTCGAATTAGTAACCGTTCTGTGCCATGTGTAACTGAGTCATTTGACTTTCATCATTCACGAAGCTACCAAAAGTCACTAATGATTTCGCTTTGAGGTGTAGTAGCATGCAGAGTAACAAAAGTAACTTCTCATACCATAACTGGACCAACTGGGACAGAATGATAGGAAGCGACCTTTAGTTGACCATATCTTTCAATCACTGCATCTAAACTGCGGTCTGGTGAAACTAACATGAAGTGACGTAGCACAGATAGCATGTATGGCGTGTATTGGCGGTGAGGTGGAGCTCAGAGTGCTGTCGTATAATCTGCTTCTATGCGTGTCCCGTTTGTAATCGTGTGTGTTGGTCCCAGCTCCCATTGATTGATACGTGATTTACGGTTGAGGCTACGGGAGTAACCTGCGAACCGTCTGTCAACCCACCATGTCACAGTCCCAGAAAGCAAATAATCCCTTACAATAGTTATACCGCACTTGTATTTCTCATATCCATTTAATATTTGAACCTAATAAACTTTATATAATAATAAACATTAATTTATTACCGCAAATCATTATTTCGTATAAACTACTATATTTCAATTAGCTGCAACACTAAGAATATTTTCCTTGACGAAAATAAATAGGGCACTTTTTGTATGAAATTTAATATATTTTAAATAAGGGACACATCTTTGCCTCAAGCCTCGGATTTTTAATTATCTAGGAAAAACAAAGAATTCACCTTTAAATCCTTACATCGTGTAGTTGACATCCCACATGTATGAATTTTAAATCTACTGTTCTTTACCCTCCCTCCTAGACGAAAACCCCAGCATCATTTATGGAACTCTAAGAACACGGCATGATACATCAAAATCCAAAACCGGGTCCGCCTATTCTGTTGAAATGTTTTCGTAATTTTACCAGAAACTCGGACCACTGGAAAGGATAGTTCTTATGTTCTGTAGAAAGTAGCTGGTACGACTTACATAATAAATAAATTTCAATACGTAGACTGACATGTGAGGCCAGAGTATTTAGCTCAAGTACTTTACAGAGCACATCAACAGCAAAGGATGTTAGTGTGGCTAAGAGAAGACTGAGAGAAGAAGCTCACTGGTCACTTACGGTTCCGTATAGCGTTCCGCACAACGCTGGCCTTGTGCGTTCTTCTACTAGAAGACTGTTTTCAACAAGCAGCTCAGATATTCAGTTAATGAGCTTGCCTCGCACAAGTATCACCACTAAAGCACAATGAACTGCTGACGAAAAATCACGTAAGCACAGACAATACGTTTACGCAACACGATTCGCAATCGGAATGTTGCCATGCATCTACCCGAATCTTGATGTTGCAATGTATCATTGTTGACAGATTCGTCTGGAACCAAAGGTAAAGAACTACGATTACTTCTGACTGTATCATACGGGCTTACCAACCATACGTAATACGTTACTGGTCTGTATAGCTCGTAATTGTCCATAATAATTTATTACAAAAATACGAGTACAATTAGTAAAGTAATTTTTAACTTCCAGCAATGAAAAATCTGCTATCGATTTTAAATATTCACGATCAGATTACCTATTTTACAGTAAGTAATACTGTGTAAAGAAATTATCCCTCTTTGGAAAGTCTTGGAATGCTGACGAGCTAATACAGTATAAGTTGTTGTAATTGAAAGCAGACATATGCGGGTCCCCCAAGAATTGTGTAATAAGACGACCTACCGTCTCTCTTTCATGTTTCGATTACTACATATGTCGCTTTGGCTTAATTCACTGTTAACTTGGATAATTTTCTAAAGAGGAATTATGTGATAGTTCTGAGAGCTTTTGAATATTCGTGTCTTGTAAGATTAGATAACAATGTACTTTTAGTTAGAAGATATATGTTTGCGCCACCGATTTGCTACAAAAGTATTGAACTTCGTGGACCGAAGTAATGAGTGCATCTTCAAGACGCTGAAAAAATTACAGCAGAGTACCAAGCGTTCGGGATTCTCCAATCGTGACACTTCCAATACGATCGCGAATTAATCTAGTAAGAATTCGTAAAGTACTTGAAGGTCCGGTTCAAAAGAGTTTCAAAAGGTGTATGCTGTAATAATTACTATGTACCATAAGATAAGTAACCTCTCTAGTAGACCACAAGTGCACACGCTATTGGACACATACAGTGCAAAACACTGTGTGTTAATATGCAAGTGACTGACGTGACAGTTTGTGTCAACTTCGTAGATCAGTGCGCCATGTGAAATATTGAAGGAACAGTCAAAGAGTTACATCATTCCATTAACTATGACTGAAATTTAACGTAGGTTTGATGGAAATTAGTGGATCTTTAGGTTACATTTCGGCTTCTAGGCCCTTAACAAAGTGAGACTTCACGAACAAATGAAAGCATATTTTTGAAAATAACGTCATAAGAGCTACAGAATTTGTGGAAGCTAAACCATAAGACTTTCACCGTACCACCGTATCCGAAACGTGTTATAAAAATTATTTAGTATCCCGACATACGTATTGAGAGAAAAAGCAATATACCATTATTCACTTCCGTTGCGACATAACATTTAATACGTTTTTTTACCAGACTAGCCCTTAGCTGTAGGTAATCTGCTGAAAGCTTAAGGTTTGCTGCATTCAGCTGTCATTTTCTTCCTGTCTGGAAGTGTGCAAAATATCTAGCCAGTGGGATAAGTGCTACACGTCGATCAATTCCGTTCAAAACTGGCATCTTTTCATCTCCTACATTTTATTGATAGAGAAATGTAATTTGGATGAAATTCCCTGTTTCACTTTTCCAAAATCCTTAAAACGTGAAAATTTTTAAAAGAAAAACTATGTTTTCAATATTAATCGACAAAAGCTGCGACGTTTTTATTTACAAATTTCAGTGCTAAGTTTACAAGGAGGTCTCAAAATGTATCAAAATTAGGGTTGACAGCACTGGTTTTGTTGATTTGGAGCTACAGAACTCTAATCCCCTTCAATGTAGTCTGCTTCATAGTGTACATACTTTAGTCGTTATTGTTGGGAACGCTTATGGATTTCTTTGGAATGACTGTCGCTATAAAGTCTCCTTTGACTCAAATCCTGCTCCTTAGATGGATATTTTCAGCTTTTGTAGTAGACATGAGAAATTCGGTTCCATGACTAACCACACTAATTATATCGTGAGAGAAATCTGAATCAGATGCTCAAAGTAGACGCATGCGATACTATGATGAAGTTTTTGCTGCCCACAACATATAAGGTCGTTTGCCCCGCGTAGCATCACGAAGACAACGAAGGAACTCATGGTAAGATTTTTAAAGTTATTGTTATTTTTATTTTCTCTTGGGTTGCTTTCGGATGTTTCCACCCAGACGACTGTATATTGCATTGCAAGTCGCACGAATAAACCGACTTCCTGACAATTTCCAAACGGCGTTGCTTCTGCTAAGTTCTCATCAGTTTCATTACGAATTTCTTGGACACTCTTCTTACGCATACACTATCAATTAAAATTGAATATATTGATAAAATTAGTACTCTACACCTCTATTAAGTGATCTTACTGTTATTCAGTGGTGTTCCATGACGAAATGCCTCACTTCTTTAATGCCATTTCGGCTCATTGAGGCCTGCCCGACCGCGTTTCGCTGTCCACTGATATGTGGACATCTTGGAAGCAAGTCCCACTTCTTTTTCCGTTAGGTGCTCATGGCATCATCCCCGAAAGTATGTTGAATCTTGCGAATGGTCTCCACCCTGGTATCGTGAATTCTTTTGCAAATTTTGATGAAATACCGCGGCTCAGTTTGTTCTGTCGTTTACGATTTACTGGAATCTGGCGAGGGGTCTGTTTTCACGTGAATTGAATAATCTAGTAATTGATTCTTAATGTCTACATTTCTGAAAGTAGAAAATAGACATAAACAGTAAGAAATTTTATTTCCGCAGTTTCTACCCTGCTCAAATTGTTTTGCATGGGAGCCATGCATTATGATCCATAGAGGGTTACATGACTTAGTAAACTCCATCATAGTTTTTTGTATGGTTTTGCTTTCGGAGCACGTTGATGCGGATATTGGGTTACATTTTAAGATCTTAGTACTCATTTGATGTTGAAACCTCATCATTTCATAATCGGCGTATATAGCAATATTAAATTATTTCTCCTTGCTGATCTTTATGCCATAGGTGATACGATGTTTAGCAAGCCCTGACTAGATCATCTATATAAAGATTCCAAAGATCTGGGCGCAGGCCGCATTCTTGTTTTACAAAATAAGCTTTTGTTATTTCTTTAGACCAGGCGTCCCCTACTTCCTTAACAAATTTTCATGTTTATAAAGAGCTTCAACAGAGATGATTAGAAGCTTTGGGAATCTTCTTTTATCCATAAGCTGCCAAAGCACCATATCTACGAATCTACAGTAGTTACTATTTCTCTACGTTAAATTCTTTCCACTTCTCTTCCAGTTGCGGTATACCAAAATATACAGAATTATAATCACTGTATCGATCATTAATGTATGGAAAAGGAATATGGCTCAAAACTCCCTGCTAAAAAAAATATTAAACAACTAAGGTGTAGAATGCAGATTTATACGAAGCTTCAGAAATCAAGATGTTTTATTGGACACGATCATACAACCTGTAAAATTCATCGATAGCTGAGACAACCGGTCGCAAAACCCTCGATTGTATAATTACTATTTTGAATGTACGCTATAGAAGCCCGAATGTGTGGTAAAAATTGGATCAAGGAAGCAGGCGGTACAAGCAACTCGTATTAGCTTTGTTGTGCCACTAGGCAGGAACCAATGATTGTTCCCATTTTCTTCGCAATTATACTGAATTGCTATGTTTCTCTAGTTGGCGAGACATGGGGCTAACCATTTCTAGGGAGGAAAGCTGCCTCCCTCTACCCTCTTCTTCCAGGAGGGTACGACCACTGTGCAGAACTAGCAAAAACAAATTGAAAATGTATATCTACAGCCGGTGAGTCACGTATAACGAAATAAAGTACCTTTATAATACAGTCGTTACAACTTACGTATTACGTTTTAGCATACTGATAAGACGCAGAATAAGACCAAGAAAAGATGCGGACTGGTCACGCACAGTTCCGTACTACGCTCCACCCAACGCTGGCTTTGTGCGTTCTTCTCTCAGAAGAGTGCCTTCGACAAGCAGTTCAGATATGCAGCTAATGAGCTTGTCTCGCACAAGAATAAGCACTTTAGAAGAAAGAATTAGTCAGGGAAAATCAGGCAAGGACAGACAATACGTTCACGAAACACCATTCGCAGTTGCAATGTTTCTACGCAGCTGCTCTCATTATTTCGTGCGATGTTCACTGTTGACAAATTATCCTGGAGCATTATCTAAGGAGCGACGATCGCTTCCGATTGTACCAAAGAGCTTTATCAACCATACGTAATACGTGAATGGTCTGTCATGAACTTAATAAGTGAGGCTGATTGTAGCGCAAAAGTAAAATATATATAAACAATGAAATTTGTAACTTCATTCACTTAACGTTACTACTGAATTAAAAACTCACTCTCAGATATATTATCCCTCCTTAACTAAGATTAAGGATTAATGTGTAGCAGTAAATGTCTCTAAGTGGTGCTAATGTGGCGATACAAGTCGAAATATGAGAGAGCAGCTGTAGGCAGACGTCTGCAGGATTGTGTAATAATTTTGTTTTAGAAGCCAGCAGTGGACTTACACCCAATATTTGTTCCTTGACCACACCATGTCTCTTTGGACAGAACCGTACCTTCGAACATTTTTTAATGAGCCGTGAGGTAGTGGTGATGACTACTTATGAATATGAATGGATTCCAAACATCAGCATCTTGCGAAGTTTGAATAAAAATGAAATTCTGTTGGAATATGTGTGCATCATACATTTAAAAATAAGTTTTGAAACTTATGAGTCGACGCACTGAGAGGGTTAGTGGTTCGTTGGGACGTAAAAATGTGTCTTCTCATATCTCGAACAAAATTAAAATGGTGTTCGAACAGAGCGAGCTTCGAAAGGGATAAAGATGTTGGAAATGGTTTCAAACAGCCTCTTAGTCCGTGTAGACGGTACATCCAGTACGATGGCGGCTTAATTCCAAGAGGTGAACCTGTATTGTAAGACACTACCGAACAGGGTATGCGCTAGTAAGTACTAGAATCCCCAAGCGTTTTTATTTCATTAGTAATGAGTGTGTACACAAATGTATGAACGTGGGACATATTGTAAACTTACGAAAGCGTTAGACAAGTGAGACTTCGCACACAGTTCCTAGTTTAGTGTCGCATGTGAAATATTCTAAAAACCGTGATAGTGTGTTACAAATTTACTGTATCACACGGGGAAAGCGGTGCGGGATTAGCCGAGCGGTCTCAGGCGCTGCAGTTATAGACTGTGTGACTGGTCCCGGCGGAGGTTCGTGTCCCCTTTCGGGCATGGGTGTGTGTGTGTGTTTGTCCTTAGGATATTTTAGGTTAAGTAGTGTCTCAGTTTAGGGACTGATGACCTGAGCAGTTAAGTGCCATAAGATTACACACACATTTGAACATTTTTTAACATCGGGAAATTTTAGATCACAATTGATGGAAAATTTCCGATACTACCCATGCGCCCTAAAGTAAGACATAACGAATAGATCATAGTACCGAACATAATGTCAGAAGAGCTATAAAATTTCTGAAAGCCAAATCACAAGACAGTAGCCAATCAGCAGTATCCAGAGATGTAATTATCAACATTTGTTATCCAAAAACACTTATTTAGAGGAAAGAACAAATAAAATGTAAATCCTTTCCACTGACACTCAACAGATAAATACTGTAGAAGACACACTGTTTTATTCTCTTTCACGCCTGTCCCTTTCCTTTTGTACTGTAATAAATAGCTCAAGAGAGACATATCTAAGTCACTACAGCCCTACTTAAAAATGTTATGAATTAAATGATCTGTAATATTTTCCACAATCACCTGTATACTTTAATGCGGACAAAACTTGTGGACTAGACACACTTTTTTATGTGCAGATTCTACTGGAGCTACGTGATATGAACGATTAGACACTGAAAGTTTCATATTTTATTAGAAATCTTCAGCCACACTTGGGAAACTTTCGTTCGTCTCCAGCTCTTGCGTTCCTGTTTTCGTTGCATTAAGTAATCATCTACCACAGGCGACATATGTTAGGTTGTCTTCGCTACCCACGATTCACCACTCAGTTACCAACTTAATAACACAACCCAAGAGTTGGCACACCTTAACTGCACTTTCATCTAAAAATGGGCAAATAAATTACACCGGCACACACAGAGAGACGCTTTGACGGCGGCCAGAACCTCGTTAAGTTCATCGGACCTCTTCCTCATGCTAGAGCTACAAGCACTATGTATATGTAAAACCAAGCTTACGACCCTGCAATTGCTAACGTGTTAAAGCTGTAATCTGCTGTGTTATTCAAACCACGATGTATGCCTTTGGCGACAAGGCTCTTATTAGCTAAATAAATGTCTTGTTGTATTAGCACTCGTCGGAAAATGTGCAAGATCCACCATTAAGTTGGCATTCTCCAACTGTTTGTGTGTACGTGCATGAAAGACACATACACAGCGGACAGACAGACAGAGATAGAGGAAGTGAGAATAAGAGAGAGATCGGGAGAGCTAGAAAGCGATCTAATAAAAAGGTGGTAAAAAGTACAGCTTTTCTGGTGATGCATCACAAATATTCAAAGATGTTCCTTGTTCCGCCAAGGCTTGCCGACTGACCTCTTGTGTCGCCTTGACTCAGCAGAATCAGGAGCAACACTGACGTTGTCCAAACATCACTGTATGCGTCGCTGGGAACAAGAGAGTTTTATAAACCACGGCAATACCACCAGGAATATTCACCACCAGCAAGGACGTTTCGTCGTGGCAGGTTTCATTATATGATCATAAAACTGAATGTTCCGTTTATTGTAATTACATTATTATATTCCGCAGATGATGCTGCTATCTACAAGAAGGCTGTATCGAATGGCAAAAGGACATGCAGAGGATTAATAAATGGTACAGGGCCAAGCAGTTGACCATGAATACAACTGCAACATGAAATACATTATTTTAAAACTATACTGTTGAGGCTAAATTTGCATACTTCCTCCAGTTAAAAGTTCTGTTTTATCAAACTTCACAAGATGTGGATGATTCGAGTGTGTTCATATTCATCAGTATGAATCAGTTCACTGCTCATTAAAAGTGATATAAGATACCGCTCTGACCTAAAACACGTTTTACAGTCGTCAACAAAATGTGGATATGTATATAAGGCGAGTTCTTGCTTTTAAAGCAAAGTTATTACACAATTTTGCAGGCACCTCGTTGTTGTTGCTCGCATATCTAACGATTTCTACCAGCACTCGATCGCCTTGCTCTGCTTAATACGTAACTGTCAACCCTGATTGGAATGACCACGAGAAACACATTGTAAGGAACTTCCTACTAAGATTCTTAGGACGATTCTTAATGAAATTTAGCTCCTCCACGAAAGAAGTGGCTTACAAAACACTTTTCGAGAGATTCTTGATTGCTGATCTTCACGCTGGTCCATTTACCACGCAGGAATAGTAGAATAGCTGTGTGTTTCGTCACACGATCGTTTAGTCGGCGCGAGAGCGTTACGTAGACGCTCAACAAACACCAGGAACAGACGGTACGAGAGAGGGGTTGTGAATCACAGATAAGTTTACTACTCGAATTAGAGAGAGTACTTTCCAAAAAGTGTTGGAAAACATAATTACTTCCTCCCACATACGTCTCACGGAAAGGCCACAAAGGGAAAAATTTGCTGAATTAGGACTGATGTAGAAGTTTATCGACAATACTTCTTTCTATGCGCCTTTTGCGAATGGAGCAGGGACAGTGAAATCGGTTGATGGTACCAGAAGTACCCTCCTCCACACGCCATCACATGGCTTGTGGAGTGTTTATGCAGATACGGACACATACACCACTTGATAAATATTAAGCACTGACAGTTCACAAGAAGCGGATACATGCACGTGTGATAGAAAAGGCTAGGGGAGATAGGCAGCTCATGTTATTTTAGTACCGAAGGGTGAGACGGCAAAGCGATATAACGATACATATCACTATTTCGTGCCAACAAAACGCTCCAATTGACCTTAGACTTATAATGAAGTTTTGTGTCTGTCTGGTTGACGAGAGAGAATTCGATTTCTGATGATAATGTCATTCTAGGAAGGATAACTACACACCTCCTATTCCCGTCGGGTACATCCTCGTCACAGAACCAGCAAAAAACAATTTGTATTCGTATATTTACAGTTAGTGAGACACATTGATACATCGTCAGTCAACGAAGGTGGAGCAGGCCATAAATTCGTGTAGACGCAAACTTTGGCACCGAGTTACGAGTGGGTGGCCTTGAACAACATACAAAAATTTCTGACGGAAAGGGTATAAACATGTGTGTAAGGGGCTGTGCTTATGGCAGTTCTTTTTTATGATTTTCTCGAATAACATAGAAACAGCGACATCTACGGAGAAAAATTTTAGTCACAAAATTTAACTTGGTTTAAGTGCCTACAAAACAATTATTGTTACGTTATTCTCTATAGCTATTAATTCCCACGTGGCAGGGGATGGAATAATTGCGAGTTAGGAAAAACAAAGTGTCAATGGTATACAAATAATACTTATTGTTACATGATATGGATTATGAACACTACGATATGTGACATAGCAAAATGCATCAGAGATGTATTACGGAATCGTCTGTGATTTGGGGGTGTAACGAGATGGATTAGGGGATGGAAATTAGAAATGTGATTGAAGGTATGTCGCAACTCATGTAGGGTCATATATGTCGTGTTTCACTCTTTCATAGGTCGGCAAAATAAATAACAAGGAGGCGATTTCCTTCTTTCTCCCTACTCTACAGCATCACAAAAAGCGGCTAACGAGAGTTTTACAATGTTATACCGACCTTTCCATAGTAAGGACACATAAAGGGAAGTGTTTGTTTCCCAACGAGTGCGTTAACACTACAAGTAATACAAATACGGTTTCCTAATAATACTAGTCCTGGAAACGCATATAGACAGGAAGTTCGCCAGTCTCAGCCTACTGTTATATGCTGCCATTCCATTAGACATTTTCACTCCCACCAAGCAAGATTTACTATGTTTGTGTGGCTTCAATCAGTGTAGCCTTCTCTACGAGTGCTACAGTTCGCGAATGAAAGAGATTTGTGTAGTCTACCAGCAACACAATTAATAATGCGAGAATTGCCATAACTTTCCGTTCGTCCATTAATGCACCATCGACTACAACTTGGTTACAAGTCTTCACACTAAGCTGTCAATTATAAACAGCAGCATGGTTCCAAAACTAGGTAGGCCACTGACAACGTCACATTCACAAATTAAACGTAATAAGCCCCTGTTTGAAGGAACGTATTTTGCAAAAGAAAGTCTGTTAACGTCTGCAAATAACTGCTCACTTAATAAACGTAAAGTAATTCCACTTCCTAAACACGATCCAACAGAAGTTATTTTGTATACCACCGTAAAACAATTGGACAGTAAATGAGGGAGAGGTATAGTTTGCCTGCAAACAGAACACATAGCAGCGCTCGTGGTAGAGGAAGCCGACTTTCACTGAAGAGAGCTGCAAATTCTAATCAAGAGGACTAAAAGTGAACTTCCTTCTGGAAGTGGAGAATAGACTACGGACATTTTGGTTCATTCACATTTCCGCTTATCTTGCGCTGGTATTATTAGTAACTGAAATCTCTATTCCATGCTATGTCAACACAATCTTTCAAAATTAAAAACAGCTTTGGCTATGTTGCACACTGCCTTGCCAGTGATTCATAACGCAAGGAGCGAAGCGTTCGGTAAACATCCTGAATCTCCCTGTTGTTTCTTCATCTGACGTGGAAGGGTAGAGAAAGAGAGACAGAGAGAGAGAGAGAGCAGGGAATTGTCTGGTCGCTCTTCAGTTTGCAGACCTGTGAACTGGACTCTCTCCTCAATTTGAGACAGTCCCAGGAAAGAATGAATCCCTTACAGTAGTAGTACCGCAATTACATTTGGTATGTCCATTCAATATTTGTACCAAATCGATTTTATTTAACAACATGCATTACTTTTGTACCACAAATCATTATTTTGGATAAACTACTATTTTCCAGTCGTCTGCAACACTAAGAATATTGGTCCTCGAGAAAAATGAATGGGACACTTTTTGTAGGAAATTTAATAAAATTTGATTACGGGAGACATCTTTCCCTGAAGCCTCGGATTTTTAGTTATCTAGGAAAAAAACCCCACACTGTGTAGTTGACATCCACCTATCTGGATTTTAAATCTAATGTTCTTTGCCCTTCATCCTAAATGTACAAAAATTTGCAACTATACGAATTTTTACCCCAATTGCACCTGTTTTTGCCTTTGTTCCTTGGGCTAAGAACGAAATAAAGGACGTTGATATTCTACACAGCATGTATAACGTAAGATTATAGTTAGCTAATGCCATGCTGAATGACGTAAAAGCACAGACAATAAATTAGCACGATAATGCATACGAAAACTCCAACACCATTTATTTAACTCTAAGAACACAGCATGGTTCGTCAAAATTCAAAACTGTGACCGCCGAATTTGTAAAAAAGTTTCCGTAGTTTGATCCAAAACTCGGATCACTGGAAAGGATCGTTTTTCTGTTCGGTAGAATGTAGGTGGTACGTTTTACATAATAAATAAATCTAAATACATCTGACTGACATGATCCAAAACTCGGCTCACTGGAAAGGATCGTTTTTCTGTTCGGTAGAATGTAGGTGGTACGTTTTACATAATAAATAAATCTAAATACATCTGACTGACATGATCCAAAACCCGGATCACTGGAAAGGATCGTTTTTCTGTTCGGTAGAATGTAGGTGGTACGTTTTACATAATAAATAAATCTAAATACATCTGACTGACATGTGAGGCCGAAGTAATTATCTCCAGTACTTTACAGAGCACATCAACAGCAAAGGATGTTAGTGTGGGTAAGGGAAGACTGTGAGAAGATGTTCAATGGTCACTTACGGTTCCGTACAGCGTCCCACTCAACGCTGGCCTTGCGAGTTCTTCTACTTGAAGACTGTTGTCGAAAAGCTGGTCAGATATTCAGTTAATGAGCTTGCTTCGGACAAGTATCACCACTAAAGCACAAAGAACTGCTCAAGAAAAATCACGTAAGCACAGACAATATGTTTACGCAACACGATTTGCAATCGCAATGTTGCCACGCAACTGCCCGAGTCTTGATGTGCGATATATCATTGTTGACAAATTCGCCTGGGATCAAAGGTAATGAGCGACGATCACTTCTGACTGTACCACAAGGCCTTACCAACCATACGCAATACGTTACTAGCATATCTCGGTCGCAATTGTCCAGAATAATTGATTACAAAAGTACAAGTACAATGCAAAAAGAAACGTTTAACTTCCAGCAGACAACAAGCTAGTACCGATTTTAAAAATTAACACTCACATTTACAAGTTTCCTCTTAAGTAATATTGTATAAGAGAATTATCCCTCTGTGGATAGTCTCGGAATGTTGGCATGCTTGTGTAAGTTGTTATAATTGAAAGTAGATATGTGCAGGTCCCTGTAGAACTGTGTAATAAGTCGAATTACCGCCTTTCTTTTATGTTTCGATTACTACAACACGTCGCTTTGACTTATCACAATGTTAACTCACATCATTTTCTAAAGAGTTATGGACTGATATTGCTGGCAGGTAACTATGTGAACAAATTTGTAATATCAGTATGTTGTAAAGATTAGATAATGCTGAGGTTTTAGTTAGACGATAAATGTTTGCATCACTTATTTACGATGAAACTATTGAGATTCGTGCATCGATGCGATGAGCCCATCTTCCATATGCTGAAAAAATTACAATGGATTTCGAATCGTTCGGAAGTCTCCAATGTCGACACTTCCAATGTGATCGAGAATTAATTTCGTAGTAGTTCATAGAGCTGTTGAAACTCGGGTTCAAAAGAGTTTGAAAAAGCATATGCGGTAATAATTACTGTGTACAACAAGATTATTTACCCTCATAGTAAACAATATGTGCACCCGCAATGGAACACTTACAATGCATAGCACTATGTGGTAATACGCAATGACAATCCTGAGAGTGTGTTTCCGCTTCCTAGGTCATTGTCGCATGTGTAATATTCAGGGAATAGTCAAGGAGTTAGATAATTTCATTAACTATGACGGAAATTTTACATAAGTTTCATGAAAGTTAATGGAAATGTACGTTACGTTCCGGTCTCTATGCCCGTTACAAAGTGAGTCGTCACGAAAAAATGAAAGCTTATTTTCGAAAATAACGTCATTAGAGCTCCAGAATTTGTTTAAGCTTAATCATAATGCATTCGCCGTACAACAGTATCCGAACGCGTAATTACCAATATTCAGAATCCAGAAATACGTATTCAGAGGAAAGGCAGTATACTATTATTCACTTCCGCAGCGACAAAATAGTTAAAACGTTTGGTTACCAGACTAGCCCACAGCTACATGTAATCTTCTTAAAGGTGAAGATTTGCTCCACCCAACAGTCTTTCTGTTGCAGCCTGGAAGTCTGCAAACTATCTGTCGAATGGAATAAGTGCTAGACGTCGATTATTTCCGTTCAAAATTGCCATGCTTTTCATCTCCACATTTTATTGTATGAGAAATTTGATTTAGATTAATGGACAAAATCTATCACGTTTCAGTCTTTAAATTTCACTACTAAATTTACGATATCAGAAAAAGTATCGTAAATTTGGTTGGCAGACTTACTTTTGTTGATGTGGACCTACAGAACTCTTATCCGCTTAAACGCAGTCTCCTTCGTAGCGCACACATTTCAGTTGCTATGGTTGGGAACGCTTCTGGTTTCCGTTGGGATGACTGCCCCATGATATCTTCTTTTAACTCAAATAGTGTTCCTTACATGGGTATTTTCAGCTTTGGAATTAGATGGTTTGATTGGTCTGTTTAAAGAGGGGTTGGGGCGGTGGGGTGTAAGACCCAAACTGCTAAGCCATCGGTCCCTTGTATGTAAACATAAGGCATTCGTTGCAATCAATAACCACAGCAAGATTTTCGTGGTGAGAGACATCAGGATCAGATGCTCAACGTAGGCGCATGCGCTATCATGATGGAGATGCCAAGTTTTTATTGCCCACAACTAATTCGGTCCTTTGCACGGCGCTGACCCCCGAAGACAACCAAGAACCTTAAGGCGTTTTGTTTTTCTTTTAATTTTTTCTCCCTCGGGCATTTCCGATGTTTCAACTCTGACAATTGTATCATGCCTTGTAATTCGTATGTCCAAACCAAATTCCTGTACAATTTCCAGACGGCGTTACGTCTTCTCCGTTGTCAGCAGCTTCATTACGCATTTCTTGTACACTCTCGCTATTCGTACACTATCAATTATAGTTCAATATATCGATGAAATTCGTGCCCCTATCTCTGTCCCAAGCGATCGCACTTATACATGTTGGTCTTCCATCACGAAATGCGGCGTTTATTCATGGAGGGTCTGCCCGACAGCGGTTCGTTGTCCACTGATATGTAGTAATCTTGGAAGCAGTTGTGCGACATCTACATCTTCTAGGTGCTCATGGCATCACCTCGAATTCTTGTTGAATCTTGCGAATGGTCTCTGCCCTGGCATCGTGAAGTCTTTTGCAGAATTGATGCAATACCGCTGCTCAGTTTGTTCCATCGTTTACGATTTACTGGAATCTGGCGAGCGCTCCGTACACGTCTTGACTCATCTGACTCATCTAAACTTATACATATATGTGTTCACTGCAATTAACGATCAATTGCCTGGAAGAGAGTTCACCGAACGACCTTTAGTCTATCTCTCTACCGTTGCAGATAATACTAACGCTTTAACCTTTCCGGGCGAAATCTGATTGATCTTATTTTATCGCAATGAACATTTCTCCTTATATACGATGGTGTCAGCGAAATATTTTCGCATTTGTGGGAGAAAACTGATGATTGAAATTCCGTGAAAAAATCTCGCCGCTAAGAAAAACGCCCTTGTTTTAATTACAGCCATAGCAACTCACGTCTCATATCCGTGATGCTGTCTCCTCTGTTTAGCTAATATACGAAATTAACTGCCATTCTTTGGAATTTTTCGACATCTTCCGTCAGCTCAAACTGATGCGGATACTACACTTCACAGCAGTACTCCAGAAAAGGATGGACAAGCATGGTGTGTGCAATCTGTAGTAGAACCGTTGCATCCTCTAAGTGTTCTGCAAATAAGAGACAGTCATTGCTCTACCATTCCCCACGTAGTTATCTACGTGACCCCTTCAGTTTAAGATGTTCGTAATTTTAATCCTTGTGCATTAGATGGTTTGACAGCTTGTAGGTTTGTGTGGCGCCATCGAAATTTAACGAATTCCTTTTAATACTCATATGTATGATCAAAAACTTTTTAGAATATAGAGTGAAATGCCATATTTCAAACTATATGGCATTTTTATGTATCTCATTTATCAATTCATATTGGTTTTATGATGAATTGATTAGGTTTAAGCGAGAGTATCATTTGCAATCAATTTTACAGGGCTGTTCAGTCTCCCAAATCGTTTGTATTAATTAGGAACTGTAGGAAGCCAGTATTGCTTACGTGGGAAACAACTTGTATCAATTCCGTTTTACTCGATAATTTTCCGTCAGTTACTACGACACGTAACCTTTCTGCAAGAAAATCACGAATTCAGTCGCAGAACTGACACGATACTCTTAGTCATGGAATCTGATTGGAAGTTGTTTGTGATTAGTGCTGTCAAAAACATTATGGAAGTCTAGAAATATGCAACTAATTCGCGAGACGCTGTCAACAGGCACTCATTACCGCTTGTGAATACAGAGGTAGACGTGTTCCACAGTAACAAAAATTTGTAAATTCCTGCTGGATGCCTGTCAATTCATCGTTGCATTCGTGGTAATTCATTATGTTCGAACACAGAATATGTGCCAAAATTCTGGTGCAAATCGATGTCAATGACGTTGGTATGCAATATAGAGGTTCGATTCTATCTCTGTTCTTGAGTATTATCAATTGTGTAAGCTGCTTCTCCACACCGATGTTCCCGAAGTTACTGAGGTGAAGTAAATGAAGAAGTAATTAATAAGACTCCAGGACACGAAATAAAACCGTTATTACAGACTCCATGCTAAAGTCGGAAGGGAGAGCATTTCGAAGGGAACAGCATGCACTAAAAGCCGAATATAAGGATACTGGAGTAAGAATACACAGATGTGCAAATACTGCCAACCTCAAGGGATATGAGTAATTGTTCAACTTGGAAGGTAACTTGAATATCGTCAGATATTAGAACAATATATCAATTAGAGCATATCGTGGTAAACCAAAGGTATTAAAACAGTGTTTGAATGTGAAGATCGTAAGTGGATCAGAAGCTGGCGCAGAAGAGAATTTAGTCATGATAGAGGAACAGAAACGAACAGTAATAGCAAACCCAAACGGAGGAGAGAGCGTAGCAGTAATAAATATTGCCGTAGAGAGAGTGATGAAGAATGACAAGGCAGAGGAGTTTGTCAATATGCTTCAAAATGGATTTAAGGTTGTAGTAATTGAAGACGACCTCCATATTGAAGGCCAGTTTGAAATGATAAAAACAAATGTGGAAGTATTAGCAGTAGAAGTGTGCGAAAAAAAAACTAAGAAAAATACCTGATTTTCAGAAGCATTTAGCAAAAATAGAAAAATGAAAGGAGAGTAGGGAAAGAAAAACAAGCAGAACTATATTTTTTCTAAGAAAAGTAGCATATAAAAAAGCCGTAGAGAAACAAAAAATTCTCTCAGAAGGGAGAAAGTGTGAAAATTGGCTGCTCTAAGAAAAAGGGAAAATACTATAAAACTCTAGGGAAAGATAGTACGTCACGTTTGGAGCTGATGAAAGGATATGTACCACGCATATAATGGCATTAGAGATGAAGGTGGCAATACGAATCTGGAACGAACAATTTTTTGGCCATTAGGACGGAATATTTTGAGCAGCTTTTAAGTGCTGAAGAGCGTTTAGAAATGGAGTAACACCACAAATTTGAGAACGTAGATGGCTTAGTTAGACCGCAAATAATGAAAGAGACGATAGAGCGCAATCAAACTGCTAAACATAACAAAGCTACAGGGAGACGTGGATTAACAGATGAGCTGCTTAAGAAGGGTGCATATACAAACACAAAACGAACAGACGAAATTGTGTTCAATATTTGAAACGATGGAAAGTGCCAGATCAGTGGACTAAATCGAATATAATATCAGTGCTTTAAAAGAGCGCTAACCAGATCCCAGGAAACAAAAGTTGCATCTAATTAATTAGCGCAGTATACGAAGATTTCTCAAACATTCAGTAACCATATTAAAAAGAGATTATAGATGAAAAACAAACAAGGTTTTTGAAGAATCAGTAAACTTCCGCAAATTAGGACAGCGAGATCATTAACATCAAGATTGATGGGCACGAAGCAAATGAAGGTATGGAATTCTGCTATCTAGATAGCAAAATAACCAATGACGGACGGAGCAAGGAGGGCATCGAAAGCGGAGTAGTACTAACAGAAAGAACATTCCTGGCCAAGAGAAGTCTACTCGCATCAAACATAGGCCTTAATTTGAGGAAGAAATTTATGTGAATGTAGGTTTGAGGAGCAGCACTGTATACAGTGACACATGAACTTCGTGAAAAACGGTACAAAGAAGTATCGTAGCATTTGAGATGTGGTGATACAGGTGGATGTTGGATATTAGGAGGACTGATAAGGTAAGAAATGGAGGAGGTTCTGCGCAGAATCGCAGAGGAAAGGAAAATGTGGAAAGCACTATCAAGGAGAAGAGACAAGATTATACGACATCTGTTAAGACATGAGGGAATGACTTCCACAATACTAGAGGGAGCTGTAGAAGAAGACAGAGACTTCAATTCATACAGAAAATAATCCTACTACCTTCCCATGTTTTCCAGTAAAACTGTCGTTTACTGCTTCCACTATTAGCGCGTTCCAGACGCCCATAGTAATTAGATTATCATTTCCCTTTACGTACCGAATTAAACACTCAGAATCCCACCTATCCTCTCTACCCCTTTATGTTCTGGAAGTGACGTCAGCATATATACCTGAACTATTGTTATAAGCAACGGTTTGCAGTTGATCCTAAGAATTGTTCAAAGTAATCGCTCTCTGTCCCACCTTCCTACGAATAATGAATACCATTTTCTGCCCTCGAATATTCGTCTGACCAGAAGTCACTTTCTTAGCATTTCACTTCACGGATCCGCACTGTACCTAGATTGAGCCTTTGCATTTACCTTTTCCGATTTTCTACTTCTCCTACTACCACTAAGGTCAAGCATCCGGCATTCCCGCTCAGATTAACAGAATGTTACACATTCGTTGGTTATTCAATCTTTTTCGAGTGGTCACGTTCCCCTGGGAAGTTCGAACACGTTAATCCTGTTGGAGGGCCAATCTAGACTCTTTTGTTAATTGAGACATCGTCACGGCACTACTTAAACTACAGGCTACACAGCGTGTTCATTATGCAGTGTTTGCCATTGCCTTCTGCTTCCTCGCACACCTTAGAGGCACTTTCACACTCCTAGGGCAGGAAGGTGCCCTGAGTCACATTCGACATCTCCATCCCATTTGACATGTCGGTTGAAACACCGAGGATGACTCCTTACGCCGAAAGTGTTTGTTCATCTTTTCTGATATTTTTTATTCAAATGTCAGCAGTGGCTGCGACAGAACCAAGAACATATTCTTTACTAGTCGGAGCAACTACAACTAGAGCGCTGCTCCTACCACACGTAAAGTAAGCTAAAGTCTGTGGCACGAGTCTGACACCCAGTTATTGACGTAGCTGCAGGTGAAGTGCAGCGCTTCTTCCCTGAAGCAATAGAACAGGGAAACAGGTGAGCCCATCGCCGACGGAGCTTTATACCTCCAGGGAAAAGTTCCAATCAAAAATTTTGATAAGATTTTTGGGAAACAATGATCTTGTAATCTATATAAAATCAATGAGAATACGGTGTTGATGACGAAGGCTATTTTATTAAAATGACCAGTTTCGGCCTAGGCTTATGCCATCTTCAGGCAGTACCACAGCTGAAGTTGAAGATGCGTGGAAGAGTCAGTTCACCTCATTCTGAAGATTCGACTACCGATGTGACAGCAGGCTGATTGCATTCTGGGTCGTCCTTGAGAGACGAACGATGAAAAGTATTGCCCTTCTGCCATAATGAACCGGGAACCTGTAGAGTTAGTGTCTATTTTATACCCCCTGCCCCTACGCAGCTGCACTACTGGCACTGGAAGATTTATACAGTAAGTGAGATACTAGTAAATCATATGGTATATTAGCACTTGGTGCATTACTGAATGCAAATATCACCGAAAAACAAATGTTTCACGCAATATTGCCACTTCAAAATATCCTTGTGTTCTGATCGAGTGGAATCCAGTCTCTGGCTTACACAGGTCACATTAGTGCTAGATAGGCGGCCAATCAAACAGTTAACAGTTAAGTAGTGTCGCAGCCTTGGCCAGGGGCAGTAGGGGTGCGTGTTTGAAGCATTGCGGAATGAGCAGCTTTTATGGCGGAGGTGCCGCACGTTGATTTCTGTTTGAGATGTCCGATGATGTTTGACTTTAATATGAAGGATGATTTTTAAGGTTATTGTATATAGAGACAGGATCTGAGAAATAGGTAACTTATTTTGTTTATGTTACCAGAAAGCTCGAATTCAGTAATTATTGCCATGCAGGAATTTTTAGTGTGTCCAACAATATCTGCTAATCAGGGAGAACTATCAGTCGAGTATTGACCATTAACACATGTTAGATTTTTTTTTTGTAAGACAAGAATTTACAATTTTAATAGAATTTCTTGTAGCATGACAATGC
Source organism: Schistocerca nitens (assembly GCF_023898315.1). Classification (NCBI taxonomy): domain Eukaryota; kingdom Metazoa; phylum Arthropoda; class Insecta; order Orthoptera; family Acrididae; genus Schistocerca; species Schistocerca nitens. The sequence goes on along the minus strand of NC_064620.1, from coordinate 183,311,275 downwards.
GGAGTAAAGGATGAGATTATTCATATTAGTTGTAATTTAGTTTTTTGTCAATAAAACAACTTAACTTATCATATTTCACGAAGCGTATAACCATGATTCAAAGAAAAATATTGGTTAAATTTTGCATTGTCACACCTTGCACGTTTGCGTTGCAATAATGATTAAATCTCAGAAGGAAACCAAAACTAATTCACTAAAACTATTTCTTAAATAAAATGAGAATGAAGAGCACACTAAAGGGCACTAATTTAATGCAGATTGCATTTTCAGTGAGGACAGATCACAGTGATGTTACCCGTCGCCAGAGAAGGATTAGATGTAGGGCCTAATTGAACATTTTTCAAAGAATATTAGGCTCAATTTTCAATTGTATTCTTGTGATCATTGCTTTACCACTTCTAATTTACACACAATCCGATGCATATCACAAAAATTCAAAACAGAGTTCTAGAAAAGTAACTCGCATAAATAAGTTCACGTTCGTAAGTAGGGTAGCTAAACAGAATCTAGATGTCAATTTGTAATCGGAATTTTATCGAGAAATTTAGTTTCACATAGTTTCAGCATGAAACTGCCAAATACACAGGCATCTTCAAGTACTACCAAATCAAAATATCCCGCAGACACGAAATACATGAAACGTTGTATTGTACCACCCATGAAATTTATTGACTTTCGGTATTGCTTCCGCCGAGCGTTCACGCAAGTTTGCATATCTTACATCCCATTTATATGTGTTGTGTTATACAGAAGGCATTAAGCCGAACATGTCTTCTGTCTCAAGGGCTCTCGCAAATGCCACCTGTTTCCAGGTGTCATTTACCGACTTGTCCTCCAAGTGCGTGGTAGCTTCCTTTCACAGTCCCTTCAACTTGTGTTAAGGCCGTGACGGTTTGCACATGTAATATATCAGTGAGTGTCGGGAAACATATTCCATTAGTTCTGAAATTTAATTACAGTGACGATATAGTAATTTTGTTTGCTGCATTTTTCAAACGGTCCTGCTTTAAAGGTTAAGCAACCTACGATTACAATTGCTGGCAGAGGAACAGGTTCTTTGTATATCCACTATAGAGTTGAAAAGTTCCCCATATTAGGCAGATACTTTTCTATTTTGAACGAGTTTATATGATATTCTGTTCCCTGCTCACTTCGTTAAATGCCTGTCACTCCGGAATTTTCGCCAAGATCGAAAGGAGGGTGGGTGTTACGATATTTCGACGCGAAATTACTTCGATAGAACGGATTCAATATTCGTTCCGCTGCCAGTTGCGTTATGACAAAATGAATAAAAGTTTTTGATCGCCCTACTTACCATCAGAACAAATCAGTGACTGAAATTTTACTTTTGTATTCATTCAACGCATTTCTCATTCTCTTGCTAACTTCCATTTGGCGTCGTTCAACTTTTGTTTACCAACGAGACATTCAGTTATTTTCAATCAGTAGTAAAACTTACTTTGCATCTCTAGCCATTCTCTATCACCATGCTTCACTTAATTCGCTGCTTAACAGTGTCGACTTTTCCGTGGTACTTCACGGCGATGTCAAGAGTAAAGTGACTGGTGTACATGTCTACATGTCCCTCTGGATTTTCTCTATTTATGTGACTACTACTGGAAATATACTACGCCACAATTATGCAAACTGCGAGGTACTGCATAGAAATTCCGTCCCACGCACTCCTGGCGTATATTCTTCTTGTTGTTTTGTTCCCTCTCTGTATTGTCTGTCAGTTAAAAAGATCATTAATCAAGTGGTTCCACATTTTATGAGATAACGATGCTACAACTACCAATAATTTTGTCCCTTTAGCTTAAACAGAATTGATGACAGTTTTGCTTAATAATGAAATATTTAGGGCGCTGTGGGCACCTTTTGTTCCTTGTTTCACAGTTTCATCACCACTGCTTCCCATCTCATGTCATTATATGCTCATCCTAGTTGCATTATTCCGTTCTATTTCTCAGACTATGGGAAAGATTTTCGTGCGCTGTTTATCTGCGATTTCGAACTATACGGCATTCGCAGATTATGAGCAACCTTTGAGGATGATCGCGTTTCTAATCAGTGGTACGTTGACTTTTAATTTGTGTTTTTATGTGATAGTTGTTCTGTAACTTAAATGAAATTTTTCTGAACGATTCTCACACAAAGGATGACACAGTAATAGCAATTTCATTTTTTTTGAGCCCAGGAATCTCGTTCCAATATAAACTGCAGTTTTCATCGCCTTATATATGTTGTGTGTTCTCCGTCTTAGCCACCATTAGGAGAACCAGGGAGCTCTAACTGTTTCACTTGTGTGCTACCTTCTAGTAAAGTTTTCGCCCTGCAAGGGAAACACCGCCTTATTTTTCGGTTCTAATCTCGATGGATATAACATCTATACCTCTACTGTGAAAGAACCACTAGTGGGCATATTGAGTGTCTGTAAAGGGATCTTAAGACATCGTCTCCTCCACATCCTTTCTGATATCCCCTACTGCAAGGCTCCTTCAATATGACTGTGGGCTGAATATCCGGTTTTAAGCTGGAAGGCTTATTGTCCTGGTAATATCTCTCAGCATGGGCTTCTCTGATTTCCTAAAAACGAATTATTGCGATGAGTCATCATGATAAGGTGTAATTCATTTGAGTTAGTACAGTGCATACTAAATAGATTTTCATTTTGTTAGTTTGATGAAGATTGCTGATAAACACAAAACATAAATTAATGAAGAGCGATTTAGTCCTCCACATCATATAAACAGTCTGACAATGCTTGAATAACTTTTTGTCTTCACGCCTGTTGCCAGTACTTCGTGTCCTTATACTGTGGAATATCTCCCGGGGACGCAGCCTTGTGGAACTGCTTACAGCTCAGAGGGAATAGCTCATGTGTTTGCAAGAAGCTGTGAGCTGCGCCAGTTACTGCACCATTACCGGCAGGGTGTCACACGCCAGACTGGCTCACCGGACGAACCACAAGCAGAGTGTTCCACAGCCTCTAGTGTCACTCATATACAATACCGCAGTCCTAACCCAATTCCCCAGACACCAAACACAAGTTGCGAGGAGGCCTGTGCAGATGCGCGTTTGACACATGTGAAGACGTGTCATCAAGGGTACGATGGGTAAACCTGATGACATCCCTGCGTAATTTTTTGTGCTCACTCTTTTAAAATATTATGATGTAGTCATTTACTTTGAATTTTAAAATTATGCAATAAATATTTATTGTTTTTGGTGAATTCTTCTACCACATTCCATTAGCATTTTAAATTTTTCAGCTATAGAACAGAAAAACTTAGATATCACCTTCCCCATTAAATGTTACACTCAATATTTTAAGGTTCAGAACGTTACTTATGCATAAACATTGTTCTAAAAAGTCTGGTGTGGTCGTAGTTCAACATTACAGTGGGCATAAGATACACCCTCTGTCTATAAAACATTTTATAGAAAGTTTGTTAGGAGCACTGAATGTACGGTAAAAAGACATCTTCAATTTCTGAATCCTACTTACCAGTCAGGACCTGTTCAAAAAGCATCAATTTGGTTAATTCATTAACAGTTAAGGAATTTGGCTGTCTCCTTTTAAATATGATAGGCGTAAGGTACCCCTCCCCGCATCCCTTGACAATGCGCACTACGAAAAACGACTTCAGTTTAGAACATATGTTGAGTAGACCACGACACAAAGGACTCCTGTAAATGGGACTGAGACAGCGAAGATCCAAACCCACGCTTATCCGAATTCAGCACTTCTATTAGGAAGCCAGTAGACTTCGAGGAAATGGCTGATGCTGTGACATCTGCCACTACAGCCTCATAGTTGCAAAACTGATAAATCACTAAGAAGTTGTTACGTCCCCTGGCAAGTTATTCACAAAATCGTTGTAACATACGAGTATGTGAAAAAATGTAACATTTATCTGTATTATTATTATTATTATTATTGTTGTTTCATTTCTGTTTGAACGGTTGTGGATTATGTAGACTCTGTAAAAAAAAGATATAATACTTTTTAATTTTTATGTTTGTGTAATAATTATGTATCTATATTTTACAAATAACGTCGTTGGTCTGTGAGGGTAGAAATCGAAGCAGACAATGTTAATTACAAAATGAAAAGAAAAGCATATTAAATTACCTATAAATAGTGGGCGTTAAAACATTCTCTGTCTTCTTGTAACCGTTAAAGTTGTAAGATTCTGTAACGCTCGAATGAATGCTTGGTTAGCTTTCTTTTGTTCTTTGTTCGAGAAAGACACCATTGGAGGCTGATGAATGTAAAAGATATCTACTTTAAATTTATCTCGATTTTTGAGTATAGAGATTGTTAAAAATAGTGTAATAGTTTATTGCTAACCTGCCCAGTATTTCATCTAACATTTTTAGCCGTTTACAGTATATTTAGGATTTTTCATGACGGAGAGCTGTGCAGCGATCGCGGGAGCCGCTGCCGTAGCAAATTCAAAATTAAATTGAATAATGCAGTTTTCCCGCAGTTAAGCGGGCTGCTAACGGTGAATTAAAATTATTTCTTTCAGCTTCCCGGAGACCTCAGAGGTGAATGGTGGATTTTATTATGTTATTTTCAGGTGTGCTTGGGAAACAGCAATTACAATATCAGTGACGTAAATAATTTACGTAAATCAGAGTAATAAAATTTTACTTATGTGATATCAATGACTGCTGTGATTTCGTTTTTACTTTCATGTAGTCGTGTTCGTCGTGGCAATCAATAGTGTTCATATATTAAAAATCCAATGCAGCTTTTACATTTAGGGAACATAGCAAGCTGTAACTTCTATAAGTGTAATAAGAGTAATTTTCAGTGCATTTCATTGATGAAAGTAGTGAAGGACGTGTTTATTTTCATAATTAGCTACAGTAATGATACCGTGTTCCATTTCCAACAATCCAGATAGGGGTTATATGAAAATAGTTTGCGAATTAAAGATCACACGTGCACAGCAGGAAACCTTTTAGTGTTGTACGAATCCCCACGTAAGACATAAAGGTGCACGCAGTTAAAATATTTTCAACTGTCGAAACTAATCGTCAGAATCGCATTTTACTTGGTGTGCTCGCTATAACAAGAAACATACAGTTAATTAAAATATTATGCCATACAAACTGCATATAAAGTCAAAAGCGCGCTGGGGATTACGCAACAAATTGCACAGACTGAAATGTATCTTGGTGGAAGAACAATAAGGAAGAGCAAAGAAGCAGGTACGAAGAAACTTCACGCTTGCAAGGAGGAAATCACATTGGTCAATACATCAAGTCCACCCTTGTCAAATACAGCCTTACTATGAAACAAGCGGAACTATAATCCTCGAAGTTGTACGAGGTTGTGGAAGGTACAGCTGCTTGCGCCAGACTTCATAAAATCCGCACTGGATTACCAGCTAACAGATGAGGAACGAGAAGGAGGGGTTGGGGTTGGGGGATACAAGCATAGCAAGTAAGACGCCGGAGGTGCTCCTCAAAATTCATTTCCTTCAGTGGGCTCTTCCTGAGAAGCACTTGGTTTTCGGTTTATCGTAGAGTCCTACGTAGAGTGTTTGTGTGCAGCCTTGCACCAGGAATCATTCCTAATGCTTGGAGTGTGGTGAGGGTAGTTTTCATTCCGAATTCAGGGAGAAATGTCCTACACTTGCAAGGTTATTAAAACGGTCAGTCTGTTTTTTTTTAATCTTCTAAAGACATTATAAAAACTAGGTGATGTGCACCTTAGGGCGAAACGGTTAAATAACGTTCTTCTTGATGCAAACCAACAGACATATCAAACAGGTAAACAAAGTGACACGACACTTAACGAACTATTTTTGGACGGTGCGAAAAGCTCTACACTTTGAGCAATCAGCTCTCTACATCTTTGTGGATATCGAGCAGGCTTTTAGCAATAGGCTCCTCGAATCCATGGTTAGAGCTGCAGAAGAGCACAGCACTGAGAACACCATAAGCTGAGGATTAAGACCATGCAAAGAAGGAGAAATATAAACGTGACTACGATGAACGAGCAAACAGCGATCAACACCAACAGGATGGTGCTCACAAGGAGGGGTTTCCTCCGTACTACCGTAGAACTTAGTTGTGAATGAACTCATGTAAGAGCTAAGCACTAGAGGCTACTTTTCCCATGGATACACATACGATTTAGCCGGCCGTGTGGCCCAGCAGTTCTAGGCGCTTCAGTCTGGAACTTCGCGACCGCTACGGTCGCAGGTTCGAATCCTGCCTCGGGCATGGATGTGTGTGCTGTCCTTTGGTTAGTTAGGATTACGTAGTTCTAAGTTCTATGGGATTGATGACCTCAGATGTAAAGTCCCATAGTACTCAGAGCCATTTGAACCACTTGAACACGATTTAGTCATAGTAATACTTGGCTGATTTGCTAATATTCTAAAAACAATGGTGAAATGTGTACCACACTTTCAGATTAGTGGTGCAGAAAACAAGATCTATGTTTCAATCCCAAGGTAAGTATTGGAATATCATTTATGAGGAAGTAAATCCAGCACATATACTGGAAACTCAGGAGAAACTGTCATGGACCCCTCACATAAAAGAGGAAAAAAGGACTCTTATGTGTACTACTAGGCTTGGAGTTAGTAAAAATGAAGAAGCTGATAGACTAGCCTGGACCGACATGACGGCTCTATATATTATCCGAAACCTGTCCTAAGTATCACTATGCTGATGGTAAAATCACAACTTCGTTACTGGATATGAAGTCTGAATTTAGAATATTGAAGTACGATCCAAAACCAAAAACATGGAAAGCCAACGATGCCGATGCCTCGCTACAAGAGAGGTTGTCTAATACTAAACTTGAACAGGATACAGATTAAATTCGTGGCAGAACTCGCGGCTGTGCGTGAGAACATTAAGAAACACCTACAAACGATTGGTGCAGAAAGGCAGGACACTAAGTGTAGACTACGCTGAGGACGATGAAATCGCTCCTTATATAATCTTCCAAAGGGAAGTTCCGAAGGGCAATAGGCACAGAATATACCAATCGGTAGGGGCTGAAGAAATCGTGCTAGTAAGAAGCAAGTAAAGGGTCTCTTACTACTTCTTAATGATAATCAAATCAGCGCTATAGAAGAGACAGTAAAGTTATACAGCTGGGCATAACTATTAGGCGAGTGTTCTCGCTAACTGTGTTACCGAATGTACAGTCATGCTCAAAAGTATCGGAACGACTTGAATTGCATTTCGCCTGATTCGCATGCAGCCCCCATAACGCAGCTGTCTAGTGGCTCCTCTAATCGCTCCTTGGTACAGTCGTTTGACAATTGAAAATGGTTCCAACAAGTCACCACTAGAAAACACTGTTCTTTATGGCAATGACTCAAGATGTAAAGTAATACCACGATACTACAAATATCGGGGAACACCTTATCAAAGATAAAACTGTCCTTAAGGCTTGCAAGCTCACATTTATTACATTAAATGACATACATGAAATGTTAGCACTCTCATTATTACGTCTGATAGGTAATGCAAGTAGTAAGTTCGTCGTATTCATGAGTTCCTCTCCAAAGTAACATACCGTACTTATTATTTAACAGAAAATGACATTAAAAATTTAAGTTATTCATGAGCAGCTAGTTGAGAATAAGTATGAACTTCAAATGAGACGAGGAACCGTCTCGTTCTGTATATGGATTCAAAACCAGGCCATGCAGACTAAGCAATGATTTCGTGATTGCCAGAAACTAACAGTCATTCCTGACAAGGCATACAGAGAGTGATATACCTCGATTTTAGACAGTATCAGTTGGCAAATATCAGCATTAAATTACATAACGCAAACATTTTTAACTCACGCGTATTCCTACCCAGCATCTATTGTCCCTGTTAACGAACAACGAGAGATGTTAAATACTGCTTCTTTACAAGTAACGTACTTGAAACGCTGTGAGGTAAAGCTTTGCGATGGACAGGGATTCGAAGCCAGAACCTAATTGGATTGATATCGAAGCACAATCTACTGTGACATATCGGATTTGCTCAGCAGTGTCTAGATGATTTAACTGAAATGACGAGATGAAACATTAATTTTTTACTTCCTAGGACTCCAACCCGGACCTATCGCTGTTATTTTCTAGATAAAAGGAACGTTAAATATGGGTTTGCTGCACCAGCAATGGCATGTGGGCATGTTTGAACAAGAAATAGTATGACAAAGGGTTCAGTGAGGACTGGGAATAGAGCCCCACACATACCGTTGTTAGTTACACACAAAGAGACGTCAGCCACCGAATTTTTCTCCACAGGCAGCTCGGAATAACATCTTGAACTTACAGTGATCTCGAAAATAGTTCTGTGTCTCACTGGGAGTCAAATTCGTCAGATATCGTTAGTGTTGACAACGAATGAAAATACATTAAGGATCAAAATTATTATCCACTAACCGATAGGTGTTGTCATGCTAAAGCTTGATAATACATAATGAAACAAGAGAATATGTCTCTCCCTATTTAAAATCATTCACACAAGTTAGAATCGAACCCAGACCATAGGTATATGAACCTACGATCAATCCAACAGACCACCAAATCTATTTCTCTGTGACTCATTTTTATATCGTAACGCCGTTGGGCCAAAGTGGATGTGAGTTCGGACACACAGGCTCCCTTTAGTATTTTGCAGCATGTTCAGTAAATTCATTTACTTAGTTGACCAAGTCAGCATGATTTAGCTGCCTCAGCTAACGGGTGCATATAGTGTAGGATGCAGAAATTTAAGTAGGAAGTGTTCCTTTCCACTTGAGCTACTCTATTGCGCTATCTGTTTGTTGAAGACGTCGTGCAGTGCAAAAGAAAAAGAGTAACTGTTTGTCTCTCAGAACAAACTCAGAACAAGATTTCTACATGTATGTAATCAATAAACTGCACGTGCTATGTCAGAATGTTGTATAGACCTGGCCACACGCATTATCTCACAGCACTGTGGAGTGCAGAAGTTCTGGAGGAGTTGTTGTTGAGTTCTGGTGCTGCTGCAGCTACTTGTCAGCTATTAGTGTAGTGGTAAGTGTCACGCACCATCGATAAGATGTCGCAAGGTCGAGTACATTTACTACTACATTTTTTAAAACACAATTCTGCTGTCTGCTGAAGTTATCAATGTAATGGAACTTTGAACATTATTCCCTTCATTTCTGAACCCAAAATTGTTGCATGTGGAAAAAGGGCTAATACGTCAGAAAAGTATTTTCTAAATTAGCTACCGTGTTGTAGTGGCATGTTATTCTTCTTCAAACCTTGTTTGAGAGCTATAACTCAGAACAAGTTTTCTACATGTATGTAATCAATAAACTGCACGTGCTTTGTCAGACTGTTGTAGATAACATCACAGAATTCGCTTATATCGTTGATGATTTATTTCTCTCTCATGTTTACTACTGTTTTAACAACACTAGAGGAAACCTTACGAAAATTGTACACTGTATTATAACAAATGAAATAAAACTACCCACGATAACCATACTGTTTTAATAAAACTGAGTATCTGTACACAAGCTTGCCTCTATAGACACGAATTAGTAATATACTCTTCACTTAGATTATGATTGGGTCTGTGTTTATTTGGTATGCTGTGTCATACTCAAGAGGTATTAAATTGTGTTATTTCATAAATAAAGTTATGTATTCCTAGAAACCCAAAATTTGCTTGTCAGCAGCGGAAAGTGGCGTTACCCGTTGTGCAGCATTTTAAGTTTTCACCATTGCACTATGAGCAGAAAGAATTTTCTTGCCATTTCCTTATCGATATTTGATTTGACTGCTTGCAGCTCTTTCACAGAAGGGAAATAAACGTTACAGTCAGTTAGACTGTAACTGCGAACCATAACAGACGGTTTTCTAGAGGTCAGCGCGTTACCACACAGCTCGCAAAGAGGTACGTGTCTTAGTTTCCTGGCGCTACAGTCTGGAACCGCGCGACCGCTACGGTCGCAGGTTCGAATCCTGCCTCGGGCATGGATGTGTGTGTTGTCCTTAGGTTAGTTAGATTTAAGTAGGTCTAAGTTCTAGGGCACTTATGACCTCAGCAGTTGAGTTCCATAGTGCTCAGAGCCATTTGAACCATTTGAACCATCATTGTTTCCTCTTACGAGGCCAGTGGTGGCTAGAATTCATAAACCGCTATTTAAAGGACGAGATTAGTTGCGATTTCCACGTGCAACGACTTTCCTGGGCTGAAAACCGTAAATTTACAATCTTTTGTTACACCTCAAGCGATAATAACTCAGATCATTCAATGGAAATGACAGGTAAAATCAAGCGAACTTAGAGGCTTATTTCCGTGCACACCAGGAAGTAACTCGTCGATCACAGAGTTGTCAAACATACCAGGCCTCATTGCCAAATCTCAGTTACAGTACCAGCAGGAAGAAGACGAACCGATGCCATCCTACAGCGAACTGGAGAGTGACCATAACTGGTGTCTCCAAGTCGCGGCTGCTATCGCCTGGAATACGTAATGCGTCTGATTCGCATTTCTGTAACTAGGTTTAGGGACTGGAGAGTAGTTACTAATAATACTCAGAACTGACTGCAAACTAAGCATCATAAATCAGTAACTCGCATAGTTGTTTTTAGTTTTCTTTTGTAAGTGTACTCAAAACTAAGAAACTCATTCACAGACGTTTTCGTGCCTCTCCGATAGTCGAGTAGAACAATGTTGTTGTTGTGGTCTTCAGTCCTGAGACTGGTTTGATGCAGCTCTCCATGCTACTCCATCCTGTGCAAGCTTCTTCATCTCCCAGTACTTACTGCTACCTACATCCTTCTGAATCTGCTTAGTGTATTCATCTCTTGGTCTCCCTCTACGATTTTTTACCCTCCACGCTGCCCTCCAATGCTAAATTTGAGACCCCTTGATGCCTCATAACATGTCCTACCTACGGGTCCCTCCTTCTAGTCAAGTTGTACCACAAATTCCTCTTCTCCCCAATTCTATTCAGTACCTCCTCATTAGTTATGTGATCTACCCATCTAATCTTCAGCATTATTCTGTAGCACCACATTTCGAAAGCTTCTGTTCTCTTTTTGTCCAAACTGTTTATCGTCCATGTTTCACTTCCATACATGGCTACACTCCATACAAATACTTTCAGAAACGACTTCCTGACACTTAAATCTATGCTTGGTGTTAACAAATTTTTCTTCTTCGGAAATGCTTTCCTTGCCATTGGCAGTCAACATTTTATATCCTCTCTCCTTCGACCATCAACAGTTATTTTGCTACCCAAATAGCAAAACGCCTTTACTACTTTCAGTGTCTCATTTCCTAATCTGATTCCCTTAGCATCACCCAATTTATTTCGACTACATTCCATTATCCTCGTTTTTCTTTTGTTGATGTTCATCTTATATCCACCTTTCAAGACACTGTCCAATCCGTTCAACTGCTCTTCCAAGTCCTTTGCTGTCTCTGACAGAATTACAATGTCATTGGCGAACCTCAAAATTTTAATTTCTTCTCCGTGGATTTTAATACCTACTCCGAATCTTTCTTTTGTTTCCTTCCCTGTTAGCTCAATATGCAGATTGAATAACATCGGGGACAAGTTACAAACCTGTCTCACTCGCTTCCCCACCGCTGCTTCCCATTCATTCCCCTCGACTCTTATAACTGTTATCTGGTTTCTGTACAAGTTGTAAATAGCCTTTCGCTCTCTTTATTTTACACCTGCCACCTTTAGAATTTGAAAGAGAGTATTCCAGTGAATATTGTCAAAAGCTTTCTCTAAGCCTACAAATGCTAGAAACGTAGCTTTGCGTTCCTTAATCTATTTTCTAAGATAAGTCGTAGGGTCAGTATCGCCTCACATGTTCCAACATTTCTACGGAATAGAAACTGATGTTCCCCGAGGTCGTCTTCTACCAGTTTTTCCATTCTTCTGTATAGAATTCGCGTTTGTCTTTTGTAGCTGTGACTTATTAAACTGATAGTTCGGTAATTTTCATATCTGTCAACACCTCCTTTCTTTGAGATTGGAATTATTATATTATTCTTGAAGTCTGAGGGTATTTCGCCTCTCTCATACATATCGCTCACCAGATGGCAGAGTTTTGTCAGGACTGGCTCTCCCAAGGCTGTCAGTAGTTCTCATGGAATTTTGTCTATCCCGTGTTTCAGTGCTCCGTCAAACTCTTCACACAGTATCGTATCTCCCATTTCATGTTCATCTACATCCTCTTCCATTTCCAAAATATTGTCCTCAAGTACATCGCCCTTGTATAAACCCTCTATTTACTCCTTCCACATTTCTGCCTTCCCTTCTTTGCTTAGAACTGGGTTTCCATCTGAGCTCTTGATATTCCTAAAAGTGGCTCTCTTTACTCCAAAGGTCTCTTTAATTTTCCTGTAGGCAGTATCTATCTTACCCCTTGTGAGATAAGCCTCTACATCCTTACATTTGTCCTCTATCCATCCCTGCTTAGCCTTTTTGCATTTCCTGTCGATCCCATTTTTGAGACATTTGTATTCCTTTTTGCCTGCTTCATTTACTGCATTTTTATATTTTCTCCTTTCGTCAATTAAATTCAATATTTCTTCTGTTACCCAAGGACTTCTACTAGCCCATGCCTTTCTACCTACTTGACCTTCTGCTGCTTTCACTACTTCATCCCTCAGAGCTACCCATTCTTCTTGTACTGTATTCCTTTCCCCCACTTCTGTAAATTGTTCCCTTATGCTCTCCCTGAAACTCTGTACAACATTTGGTTTAGTCAGTTTATCCAGGTCCCATCTCCGTAAATTCCCAACTTTTCAGTTTCAATTTACAGTTCATAACCAACAGATTGAGGTCAGAGTCCACATCTGCCCTGGAAATGTCTCACAATTTAATACCTGGTTCCTAAATCTCCGCCTTACCATTATCTAATATATCTGATACCTTCTAGTATCTCCAAGATTTTTCCACGTATACAACCTTCTATTATGATTCTTGAACCAAGTGTTAGCTATGATTAAGTTATTCTCTGTGCAAAATTCTACCAGACGGCTTCCTCTTTCATTTCTCTCCCCCAATCTATATTCACCCACTATGTTTCCTTCTCTCCCTTTTCCTACTGTCGAATTCCAGTCACCCATGACTATTAAATTTTCATCTCCCTTCACTACCTGAATAATTTCTTTTATCTCATCATACATTTCAACAATTTCCTCATCATCTGCAGAGCTAGTTGGCATATAAACTTGTACTACTGTAGTAGGCATGGGCTTCGTGGCTATCTTGACCACAATAATGCGTTCACTATGCTGTTTGTAGTAGCTACACGCACTCCTGTTTTTTGATTCATTATTAAACCTACTCCTGCAATACCCCAATTGGATTTAGTATTTATAACACTGTATTCACCTGACCAAAAGTCTTGTTTCTCCTCCCACCGAACTTCACTAATTCCCACTATATCTAACTTTAACCTACCCATTTCCCTTTTTAAATTTTCTAACCTGCCTGCCCGATTAAGGGATCTGACATTCCACTCTCCGATCCGTAGAACGCCAGATTTTTTCCTCCTGATAACGACATCCTCTTGAGTAGTCCCCGCCCAGAGATCCAAATGGGGGACTATTATTCCTCCGGAATATGTTACCCAAGACGATGCCATCATCATTTAACCATACAGTAAAGCTGCATGCCCGCGGGAAAAATTACGGCTGTAGTTTCCCTTTGGTTTCAGCCGTTCGCAGTACCAGCAAGGCTGTTTTGGTTAGTGTTGCAAGGCCAGGTCAGGCAATCATCCAGACTGTTGCCCCTGCAACTGCTGAAAAGGCTGCTACCCTCTTCAGGAACCATATATTTGTCTGGCCTCTCAACAGATACCCCCTCCATTGTGGTTGCACCTAAGGTACAGCCATCTGGATCGCTGAGGCAAGCAAGCCTCCCCACCAACGGCATGGTCCATGGTTCATGGCAGCCGGGGAAGGGGGGGGGGGAGCACAACAGACAAATAAAAAAAGAATGTGACTCTGTGTGTGTGTGTGTGTGTGTGTGTGTGTGTGTGTGTGTGTGTTTGTGTGTGTGTGTGTGTGATAGAGAGAGAGAGGGAGAGAGAGAGATAGGAATCAAAAAGAATGAGAGAGAGAGAGTGGGAGAGAGAGAGAGAGAGAGAGAGAGAGAGAGAGAGAGAGAGAGTGTGTAAAACATTGTTGTAATGAAATTGGATCATGGTATGTAGAGAAACCAAGAAACCATTCATTAATATGACCTGTTCCACATCATTACGAAATGTTGTATTCATTATCTGTGGAACAAGAATTAATCTAATGTAATCTGATCTAATCTGATCATATAATATTGATGACTAGCCATGAAGAGTCATGAATTACCGAAATGTTTACCAATACCAGTAACCAAATCTAAACTTGAAAATAAATGACTACAATTTTTGTAATAAACTGGGACTTCTATCAAGACCCTTTCTTCCCTGTTAACTAACAACGAAAGATATCTGATATACCTCCATTCTGGAGTAACAATGTGTGCATGCACTTAAAGATGAAGTGCATGATGTGAAGTACTGTGACGGAGCTACGAACCCAATACGTAATCGGATTGTTAACTAAGTAAAATGAAATGTTACCTATCGGTTTTTCGCACCAGCTGCTAGGTGTTTGAATCCAAAATAAGGTTACAAACTTTTGTGCCTAATCGACAATCGAACTGCACACCTACCGTGCATCCACGAATATAGCTTAAGTGTCAGTTGCTTACTCACCAACAGTAAGATTTGTGCGTGTTTGACCAGAAATAACGACACCTACTGCGATTGTTGGCAACACATGAACAGATATTAAAAATGCAAGTAAGTTTATTGGCGACTGTATTTCTGTTTACCATGACTTCCGCTATGTCATTTCCCAACGTAAACCTGCTCTGCCCAGTTTGACGCTCACGGACTACCACAGAGGGTGAAGACAATAGTTTACTTTGCTGCAGTGTTAAGGTCCCTTTCAGGAGTAGCAGAGAAATTAAAGACATCCTGCAGCTAACGGTGAGCAGGTCGACCATACATCTTCGACCTTCTCAGCGACGAAGGAAGGTATGGACGGAAATCGGATGTTAAGGAAATGCTGAAAGAGCAACATAGGGCTGCCAAGTTAAATTTCGCACTGGCCTAAAGAAGGAAGCCGCTTTTGTACTGGGACCGAGTTATATTTACCGACGAGAAGGTATTTTCAGCTGCTCCAAATAGCTCTGTTCGTGTCTATCGACCAAGTGGAACGAGATACGACCGTAAATATGTCCAGCAGAGCAAAGATGCGGCGGACGACTGTTACAGTTTGAAGCTGGATTTCAGCAAATGGTTGCCGCGTGCTGTGGGAACTTGAGCATCCGCTTTGTAATGCTTATTACTGGAAGAAATCATGCTTCGTTCTGTTCATCAGCGATTTCCTGGTGGTAGAATCATCTTCCAACATGCCCGTTCCCCAATCCATACAGCCAATTGTGTAAGACACTGGTTTCATATGAAAGGAGACATTGAGCTACTGGACTGGCCTCCAAAAGCTGCTGATCTCAATCCCATAGAGCACGTGTGGGCAGAGATAGAAAAAATTATTAGGACCAAAAGACCTGCACCAACAACCATGGCAGCGTTGTCGGAAACAGTTCACGCTGCGTGGGAAGTGATGTCACAGAGTGACAGATTAATCAGAAAGCTTGTTGTCTCTGTTACTGGGCGATTAAATGCATTTGTAGAAGAGAATGGGGATCGGACGCGGTACTGAGACTAATGTGTTAACAGGAAGAAGACATTGTTTGAAGCACATATTGGTTAATTTCAGCTTCCAGAATGAGATTTTCACTCTGCAGCGGAGTGTGCGCTGATATGAAACTTCCTGGCAGATTGAAACTGTGAGCTGGACTGAGACTTGAAATCGGGACTTTTGCCTTTCGCGGGCAAGTTCTCTACCAACTGAGCTATCCAAGCACGACTCACGCCTCGTCCTCACAGCCTTACTTCTGCCAGTTTAATTTCAGCTTAATTTCTCTTCAGCGATTAAGATGCCTTGAAAAAAAAGCTAAATTCTCGTATTTTAATTTAGATAGTAAAATTGTAATGTAAAATACAACGCAAATATTTGCATAAAAAGACGAAGATTTTTATTTCTGTCGACTTAACACCATGACGACAGACAAATTGGCGACTCAGTGTATGTTGATTATAATTCGTTAGCCTTCTTGCGACCTCGTTCTAATAACTCGAGGGACCAGGCACAATATTTTGCTTCTTGAATACCGAGGAATAACACCCAAAGATAGTAGATGTGAGGATACGGGTGCGGATAGTACCTCATTAGAAGACTAAACTAGATGGAAACATTACGATAGCAATGATTACGCTGGTTAGTATACATTATTTATATACGTCTGAAGCAGAAAAAGCGGAGTTCTGCACAAAGCCCGCATCTGCACTTTAACTTCTGTCTTAATGGGCACAATTTTTAGTTTCTTCTCTTCTGAATTTTCAGATGAATTTATTATCACGTGCCACGGAATAATTAGTTAAATGTGTTTATTCTAGCTTCCATTCGCACCAATATTTTTCTACATTCTCGTGCAATTCATGAAATTCTACTTGTATGATCACAAGACTGCACATAGATGCAATCGATTTCGAGGTGCAAAGTGTTTGTTATCTTACTTTTGTGACAGGTGAGCAGAGGTGATTTCCAAAGACTTTTTGTTGTACTGAAACAATCTGTTGTTACAACGTAACAAGGTAAGTGTTTTATTAGTATATATTTTGTAGGAATCTGTAATCATGACGGAAGATGGTACACCTCAGTATTTGACACAATTGGTAGGAAAAATCACTGCATATTAACCAAACCACGCGCCTCCTCTCAATATCTTCCTATGAACGAACACGGGATTCTCCTCGCATACCATTATAGGGCTGTTCCTAGCACAGCTGAGAATTGGCAACATCGTCACAAACATTCGACAACACTGTGACAGGGT
Source organism: Schistocerca nitens (assembly GCF_023898315.1). Lineage (NCBI taxonomy): Eukaryota > Metazoa > Arthropoda > Insecta > Orthoptera > Acrididae > Schistocerca > Schistocerca nitens. The sequence continues at coordinate 183,294,288 of NC_064620.1, read as the reverse complement.
AATCACTTCCGTGTATGTTACTGAACTGAATTGCTAAATTCACTTACTATTCCCTTTCCATCTGAATGACTCGTGCTACATAATCTGCATGTAAACTAAGACACTGAGACAGAAAATTCAATTTTTTGCCTAAAGAAATGCTCTTCTTTACATTTGTGACCGTATTTATTATCTTTCACGATACATTATGAGGCCGAAGGACCAATACCATGATAAGAGTGGCGTGTGACAGCCGTGTATCCATAGCTACATTTTACCGCCCGTGTCTCATGTCCGAACGGCTCAATCAGTCTTCAATTCTAACCGTGGTAGGGGCCCAAGGGTGCGAGCTTTTCTTTCCTCATATATTTTATGGAGCTCCGAATTTCCAGAAAAAATTCTGTAACGAAATCTGAAGAAAACCTTTACACATGAAATCCTCTTGGCAGCTCGACTCTGTAAGTCGTGTTAATGGTAATAGATCTCGACTTTCTGGATGCGAAGCTGCTTCACAATACCAGTGTCTCTGAAGAATTTCGAATCGACTGCAAACGATACGAATTTCAATATTGTTCTTCACATAACACTCACATGCCAGGGTGATAAGTATGAAGGAAATGGACCTCTTGATTACCATAGGGCCTTTATGCTAAATTCCCACAGTAGCAATTAGGAACTCTCTGCAGACATTTGCTAACAACGGCTCTAGCAACTTACTTTTTCTCTGGATAGCTTCAAATATGGGCAGTTTTGTCGCCTTAAATCCAACTGGTTATTTTAAATATCACTTGTGAACAGCGTTCACTTCTCCATTAATTAATGTATGGACCTCAAAACAAGCAATTTGCCTTAGTAGCTATAGAGCAGGTTCTGAAAGGTATTGACACAATCTTTCGCATCCATTTACCATAGGGAATCAGAGAAAGAAACCAAACACATTACACTGCATTTACACTCTGTGCCTTGACTAACATATGTGAATCCATGAGAAAAATAAATTATTTGAAGAATCTCATGTGAAAGGATTAAGAACAAAATGTGATGCTTTAATTATAGCGCACCGGATCAGAAACAATGAAATTAATTCTGTGCCACATTGATGTATTGCATTCTAATATAATAAAATAATCGTGAAGTAAAAACGGTTTTGTGCCTCCATTACTATCAAGTGTTAAACATAAACCGTAGACAGATTTTATGGGTCACCACTCAGCAACGCTAAAGCATTTTACATGGCCGAGAGTGCGGAGTGTAGCAGACGCTGTCGGCAGAAGACGAGACGGTGCAGCGCCTCAGCCCCCGCCGGTAGGCAGCAAACATGTCCCAGAGAACTCAGATGCATTCAGTGTTCAGAGGCAGATGGTCGGCCAAGAAATCTCTCGCTATAACATTGTTGAACCAAACTGTTATTACCAGTGTGACACAAAGCGTAATATATTTTAGATTCGCTTGAATTACACTCACAGCTTCAGCACCGTGAGGAAAGGAGCGATAAATATTTTGTCATCGTGTGCCTTCGGTCGGGGGACTTCATATTAGCTAGTCTCTCGTTTTACCACAAGACTACAGTCGTAGTCGAGAGTAATGTACTAAGACTGCAGTCAAGACTTCCTCTGGGAAGTGCCGCAGTCGAAAATGTTGCCAGATTGAGCATATTGCCGGACATAGGATTCTGAGAGGAACGACTCGGTGGTCCATTTTTTGTGTAAGACCGTATCTACAACACATATTGCACGCTGAAGACCCAGAAGAATTAACAAAAACTAAAGTAGTTTATGAGTGAAACGTTAACTATAGCGTTCGAAGTATTCATAGTATTGTGTGTGTAAACGCCTTCCAATGCCCACTCAAGGAAGACAAGGATACACAGTCTAGCTTCAATATTATAAATGCGCCTCAGTTTGTGGATGAACTCTGACTTAGGCTGATAATAATTTTGTATATTTAGCAGTACTGTACCCATTGGTGTTAAACTCGTTTTCATCCAATGATTCCCACAGCTACAGGAACACTACTTGTGATACCTCTTGGACAAAATACTTACACAGTGCTATCAGACGAAAAGATCAACCTGACACAAACTGTGGGAAGTTTGTTTTAGAACCTTCGTACCTGGATAATGAGCTTTTTCTTGTTTGAGATATCTGTGAACGTTGTTGCTTATGACGATTTAAGAAGAAACTAAATTCCTTCAGCTACGACAATGTTCAAAGAAATCGTCTTAACGGCACTAAATCGTGGTTTGTGAATCGTTTACCGGCCGTACTCTGCAACATTTCGCTGGTTGGAAGGCAAAAATCTTACTGACAAATTTCACAGAAGGAAAAGGGGGACGAAATGTCTCCCACTGGAAGGTCATGTTGTTTTATTCAAATGATTACAAAATCAGGTAAAACGAACAGTCAGGTTGTCAGTATAAGCACATTACTGTTGTCAGTATGATGTTGTACCGCCCAGGGCCTGTACTGATAAAGGGCCAGTTTAGGTCAGGCATATTGTATACAGAAGTGGAAGAGAGAGCACCACTAAATTCTACAATCCGTATGCATTGCATACACACAGAAATTACTGTTACAGTGTACTTATGAGACCAAATGAGTGAACTGCGTATTTTCGGTGAGAAAGAGCACTGGCAAACAGTCTTCGCTATATTATGTTTCTTAAACTGGTGTCACTCTGAGCTAGAATTTATGGTAAGCGATCAAGTGTAAGGTCAATGAGTCGGATGCAAGTTTTGCAACTGTGAAATACTTTTCTACATTATAGAAGCGAATATTAAATTTGAACTAATATTGCGAAAACTTTGTACTTGGATAGCTTAGAATGAAAATCTTTCTAATTATTGCAAAGGAAAACAATTGATTTTCTAGAACATTGTCTGTTATACACAACTTGACACAGGTCATGTCGATCAAAACGTAAGGAAGAACGGACGTATATCGCAAGGCAATAAGATCTGTTGCCTTTTGGTTTGCCAGCACTCGATAGCTATTTCTAGGCGTAAGTAAGTGAAGAAAGGCAGCGCGTTTTTGTTATCAAGTAACGCCTTCATCAATTACTTTAGTTTTAATGTAATCCACGAGTAATTGCTGATGTTTTATATTAACATGAAAAGGATTCCGTAGACGGGGAAAGAACCCATTCTTGGGAAACTACTTCTATAATGACCAAAAGGCGTTAAATTATCTTCAAGCACATGTGTTCCAGCAGCGGTATGAAGAGAATGATAGTAATAATGACGGTAATAATCGAATTGTCCAAACTTCGCACTTCACAGTGGATTTTCTCGAACTAAGAAATTTTCTGAATTTGTGAGGATTTCAAAATGGCTTCACATCGAGCCTATGAAGCCTAGAAGAGTCTTTAAATCCTGCTGCCATGAGAGTAGCATAATCTCCGCGTCAGAATCTTGCTTCTACTTAACCATTTAACAGACTCGCATTTTTTCCACTGTGACTAATTTTGTAAGCTAAGGACATCACCCGTTACAGCACACTCCTGGGGCTGGGAAATGTGGCCACAAAGGTCTGGGGGAGCGAAATATCATATGTGCAATGCATGGGTTCAGGCATTTACTTTTAAGAGGCACAAACAGTTTTCCTTTACCTCTGTTAACCTCAAGAGAGAGACGTTATAATCCAGAACCTGCATTAAACATCACGTTCCTTCATCACCAACTTGGCAGAGCCGGTTTACGTTGGCAAATAACATAGTGGAAGTCATGGTAAACAGAAATAAGTCGCCAGTAAACTTACTTACATTAGAAAGAGTTATTTTATTTGATGAACCTACAGCCATTTAGAGGAACAGGGCTCTTATTGTACTTGATTGAACTAGAGACGTTGAAAAATTTGGCATTGGACTGTGATTCGAATTCGTATCTGAATCTCTCCGAACAGAATAGTACAATCATTTCGTCCCTTTTCCCAAGACTGTAATCTTCTCTAGGTCTACCGCAAAGGTAAGTATGATGTTCCGAATCCTCATCCAGTACAAAATATTCATACTTTCATTTCAAGCCCTATCACGTGCACACCGGCCTGCTACTGAAAATTAACGTGCATTTTTAATGTCTCTTCATGTGTTTCCAACAATCGCAATAGGTGTCGTAATTTCTGGTCAAAGACGCACAAATCTTACTGTTCGTGAGTAAGCAACTGACACTTAAGCTATATTCGTGGATGCACGGTATGTGTTCAGTTCGATTTTCGCTTAGCCACAAAAGTTTGTATCCTTATTTTAGATTCAAATTCCTAGCAGCTGGTGCGAAAAACAGATACGTAACATTTGATTTTAATTAGTTAACAATCCGATAACGTGTTGGGTTCGTATCTCCGTCACAGAACTTCAAATCATGCACTTCATCTTTAAATGCATGCGCTCTTTGTTACTCCAGAATGGAGGTATATCAGACAACTTCCGTGGTTAGTTAACAGGGACGAAAGGGTCTTGATAGGAGTCCCCGTTTATTACAAAAATTGTAGTCATTTATTTTAAAGTTTAGATTTGGATACTGGTATTGGTAAAAATATCGGTAATTCATGAATCTTCATGGCTAGTCATCAGTATGATATTATCAGATTACATCAGATTACATTAGATTAATTCTTGTTCCATAGATCATGAATACAACATTTCGTAATGATGTGGAACAGGTCATACACTCCTGGAAATTGAAATAAGAACACCGTGAATTCATTGTCCCAGGAAGGGGAAACTTTATTGACACATTCCTGAGGTCAGATACATCACATGATCACACTTCCAGAACCACAGGCACATAGACACAGGCAACAGAGCATGCACAATGTCGGCAGTAGTACAGTGTATATCCACCTTTCGCAGCAATGCAGGCTGCTATTCTCCCATGGAGACGATCGTAGAGATGCTGGATGTAGTCCCGTGGAACGGCTTGCCATGCCATTTCCACCTGGCGCCTCAGTTGGACCAGCGTTCGTGCTGGACGTGCAAACCGCGTGAGACGACGCTTCATCCAGTCCCAAACATGCTCAATGGGGGACAGATCCGGAGATCTTGCTGGCCAGGGTAGTTGACTTACACCTTCTAGAGCACGTTGGGTGGCACGGGATACATGCGGACGTGCATTGTCCTGTTGGAACAGCAAGTTCCCTTGCCGGTCTAGGAATGGTAGAACGATGGGTTCGATGACGGTTTGGATGTACCGTGCACTATTCATCGCCCCTCGACGATCACCAGTGGTGTACGGCCAGTGTAGGAGATCGCTCCCCACACCATGATGCCGGGTGTTGGCCCTGTGTGCCTCGGTCGTATGCAGTCCTGATTGTGGCGCTCACCTGCACGGCGCCAAACACGCATACGACCATCATTGGCACCAAGGCAGAAGCGACTCTCATCGCTGAAGACGACACGTCTCCATTCGTCCCTCCATTCACGCCTGTCGCGACACCACTGGAGGCGGGCTGCACGATGTTGGGGCGTGAGCGGAAGACGGCCTAACGGTGTGCGGGACCGTAGCCCAGCTTCATGGAGACGGTTGCGAATGGTCCTCGCCTATACCCCAGGAGCAACAGTGTCCCTAATTTGCTGGGAAGTGGCGGTGCGGTCCCCTACAGCACTGCGTAGGATCCTACGGTCTTGGCGTGCATCCGTGCGTCGCTGCGGTCCGGTCCCTGGTCGACGGGCACGTGCACCTTCCGCCGACCACTGGCGACAACATCGATGTACTGTGGAGACCTCACGCCCCACGTGTTGAGCAATTCGGCGGTACGTCCACCCGGCCTCCCGCATGCCCACTATACGCCCTCGCCCAAAGTCCGTCAACTGCACATACGGTTCACGTCCACGCTGTCGCGGCATGCTACCAGTGTTAAAGACTGCGATGGAGCTCCGTATGCCACGGCAAACTGGCTGACACTGACGGCGGCGGTGCACAAATGCTGCGCAGCTAGCGCCATTCGACGGCCAACACCGCGGTTCCTGGTGTGTCCGCTGTGCCGTGCGTGTGATCATTGCTTGTACAGCCCTCTCGCAGTGTCCGGAGCAAGTATGGTGGGTCTGACACACCGGTGTCAATGTGTTCTTTTTTCCATTTCCAGGAGTGTATTAATGAAAGGTTTCTTGGTTTCTTTACATACCATGATCCAATTTAATTACAACAATTTTTACTATCTGTCTCTCTCATTCCTTTTCATTTCTCTCTCTCTCTCTTTCTCTCTCTCTCTGTCACAAACACACACACACACACACACACACACACACACACACACACGCACACACAAACATTCGTTTTTTATTTTTATTTATTTGTTGTGCTCGTCTTCGGCGAGGAACGAAAACGTCTGTTAATGAGTTTCTTAGTTCTGAGTACACTTACGAAACGAATACAAAAAGAACTACTGATTTATGATGCTTAGATTGTAGTCAGTTCTGAGTATTGCTGGCAACTACGATCCAGTCCCTAAACCTAGTTACAGAAATGCGAATCAGACGCATTACGTATTGCAGGGCATAGCAGCCGCGACTTGGAGACACCAGCTATGGTCACCTCCCAGCCCGCTGTAGGATGACATCGGTTCGTCTTCTTCCTGCTGGGACTGTAACTGAGATTTGGCAACAAGGCCTGGTATGTTTGGCAACTCTGTGATGGACGAGTTACTTCCCGGTGTGCACGGAAATAAGCCTCTAAGATCACTTGATTTTACCTGTCACTTCCATTGAAGAATCTGAGTTATTATCGCTTGAGGTGTAACGAAAGATTGTAAATTTACGGTCTTCAGCCCAGGAAAGTCGTTGCACATGGAAATCGCAACTAATCTCGTCCTTTAAATAGCGGTTTATGAGTTCTAGCCACCATTGGCCTCGTAAGAGGAAACAAAGACACGTACATCTTTGCCAGCTGTGTGGTAACGCGCTGACCTCTAGAGAAGTGTTTATTAGGGTTCGCAGTTCCAGTGTAACTGACTGTAACTTTTTTATCCCTTGTGTGAAAGAGCTACAAGCAGTCAGATCAAACATCGATAAGGAAATCGCAAGAAAATAGTTTCGACTCATAGTGCAATGGTGAAAAACTTACAATGCTGCACAACGGGTAACGCCTCTTTCCGCTGCTGACAAGCAAATTTTGGGTTTCTAGGAATACGTAACTTTATTTATGACATAACTCATTTTCATACCTCTTGAGTATGACACAGCATACCAAATAAACACAGACCCAATCCAAATCAAATTGAGTAGTATTTTACTAATTCGTGTCGATAGAGGCAAGCTTGTGTACAGATACTCAGTTTTATTAAAACAGTAAGGTTAGTGTGGGTAGTTTTATTTCATTTGTTATAATACAGTGTACAATTTTCGTAAGGTTTCCTCTAGTGTTGTTAACACAGTAGTGGATAAAACACTAGTAAACATGAGAGAGAAATTAATCATCAACGATATATGCGAATTCTGTGATGTTATCTATAACAGTCTGACAATGCACGTGCAGATTATTGATAACATGATTGAAAAAAGCTTGTTCTGAGTGAAAGCTGTGAAACAAGGTTTGAAGAAGAATAACATGCCACTACAACACGGCAGCTAATGTAGAATATACTTTTCTGACGTATTTTGGCACGATGCGCTCTCTACGCATAATACAAAAGTGGCGAGATGCGTCTGCTGCCTGGCTGTCTATTAAACCTGAAATGAACAAAATGTCGCAGAAGTTAGCCCTTTTTCCACATGCGACTATTTTGTGTTCAGAATTGAAGGGAATAATGTTCGAAGTTCCATTACATTGATAACTTCAGCAGACAGCAGAATTGTGTTTTAAAAAATGTGGCAGTGAATGTACCCGACCTTGCGACATCTTATCGATGGTGCGGGACACTTACCGCTACACTACTAGCTGACACGTAGCTGCAACAGCACCAGAACTCAACAACAATTCCTCCAGAACTTCTGCACTCCACAGTGCTGTGAGATAATGCATGTGGCCAGACTGTGAGAGACAAACAGTTACTCTTTTTCTTTTGCACTGCACGACGTTTTCAACAAACATCTAGCGCAGTAGAGTAGCCCAAGTGGAAAGGAACACTTCCTATTTAATTTTCTGCATCCTACACTGTTGGCAGGTCTGTGTAGGTGGCAGTTACGTGACTTTATTTCGGTGATCACAAAGTAGAGTCCAATGTATGCACTTGGTAGACGAGGCAGCTAATTCATGCTGATTCGGTTAACTAAGTAAATGAATTTACTGAATATGCTGCAAAATTCTACAGGTAGCCTGTGTGTAAGAATTCTCATCCACTGTGGCGCAACGGCGTTACGATAGAAAAATGAATCACAGAGAAATTTATTTGGCGGTCTGTTGGACGGATCATAGGTTCATATACCTATGGTCTGGGTTCGATTCTAACTTGTGTGAATGATTTTAAGTAGGGAGAGACAGATTCTCTTCTCTCCTGGCTACGACAAGTTAAGAAGATATAATCGCACTGTGGTCTGAAATTCACATTAAAGATGATATTCCTTCTCTACCAAGTAGACGTTGTGTTGAACCACAATAAAGTCTGTAGTGGCGACATGTAGAAACTCTATCACAAGTAACCTTTCTTATACTAGTTATTTATTTCTAGTGACGAAACAAACGTTATGTGGGGTAACAGGACACTTATTCCATCTTTCATGTAAGCTTCTGTATGTCGATAAAATTGGTTCCAACTAGGAATGCAACTCAGACCGTCCTCAACGCGGAATTTGATCCCCTCGTGGTAATACAGCTCGGCTACAATTTGTTGTTTGTTCAAAACTGCTGAAATCTCCACATATTACGCGTGAATGGGTTCGAATCCTGACCTTTCACTAAAGATTTCATTATGTATTATCACGCTCTAGCATTACAACACCTATCTGCTGGAGGATTATAATTTTCATTTTTAATGTATTTTCATTAGTTGTCAACACTGACGATATCTGACGTTTTTGACTCCCAGTGAGACACAGAACTATTTGCGAGATCACTGTAAGTTCAAGATGTTATTCCGAGATGCTGGTGGAGAAAAATTCGGTGGCTGACGTCTCATTGAGTGTAGCCAACAACGTTATGTGTGGGGCTCTATTCCCAGTCCGCACTGAACTCTTCGTTATAATATTTGTTGTTCAAACATGCTCACATGTCATTGCTGGTGCAGCAAACCCATATTTAACGTTCGTATTATTTAGAATATAACAGCGATAAGTGCCGGGTTGTAGTCCTGGGAAGTAAAAAATTTATGTTTCATCTCGTCATTTCAGATAAAGCATGTAGCTACTGCCGAGAAAATCCTATGTATCACAGTTGATTGTGCTTCGATATCAATCCGATTAGGTCCTGGGTTCAAATCCCTGTCCAACACAAAGCTTTACCTCACGGCATTTGAAGTACGTTACTTGTGAAGAAGCAATAATTAACATCTCTCGTTGTTCGTTAACAGGGACAATAGATGCTGAGTAGGACATCGCGTGCGTTAAAAATGTTTGCGTTGTGTAACTCAAAGCTGATATTTGCTAACTGATACTGTCTAAAATCGAAGTATATCACTCTCTGTATGCCTAGTCAGGAATGACTGTTAGTTTCTGGCAATCACGAAATCTTTGCTTAGTCTGCATGGCCTGGGTTTGAATCCATATGCAGAACGAGACGGTTCGTCGTCTCATTTGAAGTTCATACTTATTCTCAACTAGCTGCTCGTGAATAACTTAAATTTTTAATGTCTTTTGTGTTAAATAATAAGTACGGTATGTTACTTTGAAGCGGAACTCATGAATACGACGAACTTACTACGTGCATTACTTATCTGACGTAATAATGAGAGTGGTAACATGTCATGTATGCTATTTATTGTAATAAATGTGAGCTTACAAGCCTTAAGGACAGTCTTATCTGTGATAAGGCGTTCCCTGATGTATGTAGTATCGTTGTATTACTTTACATCTTGAGTCATTGCCATAGAGAACAGTGTTTTCTAGTGGTGACGTGTTGGAACCATTTTCAATTGTCAAACGAATGTACCAAGGAGCGATTAGAGGAGCCACTAGACAGCTGCGTTATGGGGGCTGCATGCGAATCAGGCGTATTTGCAATTCAGGTTGTTCGGATACTTTTGAGCATATCTGTACGTACTTATTTATGATGGTAACGCACTGTTTAAATGTTTTGTCACACAAAGTAAATATTGTTGTCTGTACACCCTTCCTTACGCCCTTCTGTGGCTAGTAATGCAGTTACATACATTAAGTGTGGTGTCACCGCCAGACACCACACTTGCTAGGTGGTAGCTTTTAAATCGGCCGCGGTCCGGTAGTATACGTCGAACCCGCGTGTCGCCACTGTCAGTGATAGCAGACCGAGCGCCACCACACGGCAGGTCTAAGAGACGTCCTGGCACTCGCCCCAGTTGTACAGCCGACTTTGCTAGCGACGGTTAACTTACAAATACGCTCTCATTTGTGAGACGATAGTTAGCATAGCCTTCAGCTAAGTCATTGGCTACGACCTAGCAAGGCGCCATTACCAGTGTATAGTGAAATGGAGATTATATCTGTACAAGAGCGATGTATACCGATTATGGATTAAAGTTAAGTATTACAAGATTTTCTTACTTTATTGCAGATCTCAAGACATTGTCCTGTTCCAGACCTCACGACAATCTGCGTGTATTTAAACACGTGCATTTCGGCCTCCTCTAGCAACACTACATTAAGTACATTGAAGCACTTAATATAGCATTGTTACTTATGCATAACGCCTTCACTTTGTCTGTAGGATTATTTTTTTGTACGTCAACACTTATAGCGTCCAGTATGGTGCGTGACTACTTTACCACTGCCCATATAGGCACAGTACAAATACACCACATGCTACATTGCTAATTACTACGTGTAGCGATTTTGTTTTAACATATACCATATTCGGGTGTAAATGAACACTATAATTCAGAGTGAGTGTGATTAACCGTGAGTAACATTGGCAGCCTCACACCACACTTTAAAACCAAAAACTACACTCATCAATGTTTAATCAAGAGTGTTTAACAGTGTGTGGGTATCTCCGTATGTTGTGTCATAATTGTTATTCTACACTAAGAAATGTGACTCTTGTGGCTGTTAATTATATTTTGTGGAATGTTAATCTTATTTACGTCAAGAATCATATCGCTGATCTTCAGAGGAGTGCAAGACACTTCGTGGCTTCTATTTGCTAGGATTTAGTTCCCTGTACGCTCCAATCGATTTGCAGATTGTTCGTCCTCCATCGTGACTTCTGGTCTAGGCTTTCGAGCAATTGACTCGCTTTCGGAATTGCTGTGTCTTAATGTTATGTAGCTATTTATTTTTTTGCTATGACAGATACATAGGAATTTACATAGACATGCTATTTCACAAAGCACCAACGGAATGGAGTCATTAAAGAGCTATGGTAAATGAGACAATATCTTAAATCTATATGGTTGTTAGTTGTGAACCAAAGTAACAAATGACTATTTCTTCTTTGTGTTGAAGATGGGTATGCAGTGTTCTGGTAATGGTGGTAGTCCATGTATAATTTTGCTCATGGAGACGGATATCTAAAAATATAACATTTTCAAGTATTTGTCTCAATGCAGTTACGTAAGTAAAGAGAGAGGGAAAGAAAGAATCGTACAACGTTGATAAAAGTAACAAATTTTATTTCAATATTTGTTTAATTGAGTGATATTAAAGCTGAACTGACGTTGTTTTACAAGGGGGCATAAAGTTAGAAGTTCGAAGATATTTTATTAATTCAGTTAATAAATTATTCAGTTTAAATATTTTTAGCCGTTATTCCCATTTACTTTGTAGACAAAAAACAGATTTAGTCTTGATTTTCTTTGCCAACATCTCCAATATTGACTCTGACGATTATGCATCATTGGGATGCCTTCTCATCCACTGTACTTCTTTCCATGTGAATTTGATCCTCGGCTAGTGACCCGTAATCCCCATACACTTTGCATACAGACGACAGTCACAGCTTAGAATTTCACCATGCAGCACCTCCAACACGCTCTCCAACGTTAGCACAACGATGGTATGTCCTAATCATCCACTGCCTTAGTTTCCCATGGATAAATGTAATGTCTAGTATGCCAGTGTCCCCATCAACTTCGCAGACACACCAGAGTCTTAGCCCTGACATTCTCTGTCCAGCACATCCCACACGCTTTCCAATGAGGAGGCAATGGAATGATGTCCTTGTTATACACAGTTCCGCATGAATTACTTCACTGGGTAGTGAGTTTGTGTCCATGTCCACTTTGCACACAAACACAAAAGTCTTAGCCCTGAGATTCCCAGTTCAACACCCCTCTGGTCAGCACCTCCATTCCCCAATCAACGTTCCGGTTTTCATGGGATGTCATTCTTATCTACTGCCATCAGTTCTTCACAAACAAATTTATTGGTCAGTGAGTGTTTGTCCCTGTCCACTTTATACACTCACTGCAGTCTTAGCACTGATTTTCTTCACCCAACACCTCCAACACCCTCTTCGACGACGAGGAACGGCGGGGTGTCCTCGTCATGAATACGTTTAGTGGGTAGTGAGGCGGTGTGCCCGGCCACCCTGAGGGCTCACAACGGTCTTCGCCCCGACTCTCTCCGCCCAGCATCTCCGATACCCTCTCCGGCGGCGAGGCATCGGCGGGATGTCCTCGTCACACTCCGTCACTGGCGGCTCATGGATCTCGGCAGTCGTCACAATCATCCAGCCATCGTTCACCTGCACGGGAGAACAGTTCTTCACTTTAAAATACATTAAACTTTCATTATGTAACAGTAGTTGCAAAAGTTCTCTCGTGTAATGGTCATGGAGCGTACATTAAGAGAGAACATCTTTCTACTTTACTGTTTGATAGAAAGAAAGAGAAGAAGCTTTGAACATAAACATTAACTTTGACAAGGATCACATATATTAACTTTCAGCACTGACTAAACTTGTACCTCTATATAACGCTCTTAAAAAAGGGTTTGTTGTATGCGATCTAACTCATTCAGTAATTGCGTGTAATCATTGATGCTGTCTCTTCAGAGCCGCCTTACCTTCCCGATGACTTTCCCGCAGGCTACATCAACAGCAGCAGGCGGTGGCCGGGACTTCTCCTCCTGCGCTGCCAGCAGAACCAACTCGTCCACGTCTGAGCGCAGCCGCCAACGCGCGGCGCTCATCCTCTGTTGGAGATTTGGTTCCACGGTCAAAAATCAAGAAATTTTTTGTCTGTTTTTTCCTACCCAAAATCTATAATATATCATTTTTCAGGTGTTTATTAAAGCAATAAAATGAAAAATATTGTAATACTTGGGTTATCAAATGCGACAGTCTTGGAACATACAGAAAATGGTAAAAATGATCCGAGTTTTGGCAGAACACCGTTGGATTATTATCCAGTCGGTTATAAGGCAACAATACAGAGATTGATTTCCCTTCTGTCTGGATGGAAAATATGTTGCAATTGGTGTAGCTATTAAACAGATATGCAGTATACATTAGTTTTGCAAGCGTCATTGTAGCCTGATATATTGCTGCAACAATTGTGCTGGAATTTAGACAGGACCTCCACAGTGATGAGAAGCTGTACCAGCATGCGTTGTACTTGGTGTAAAGTACACAGCTGCAGACTTTGGAACCATCAATGTACTGTTTTCTTCAATGTACTGTTTGAAACTAGGAGTAGCTTAGCACGATTTGCTAATTCAAGAAGATTTTATGTAGTCTGTGATGTATGGTTAAACGTTTTACTAAGGAGAAAGTGACTGCTCCTAACACTAATCAATTTATTTCAATACTTCTCGGTGTTCCTCACCTCTGGTTTTCCAACTAAATCGGCGTCTATCAGCTCTCCGTAAAGGTCATCAACAGACTCCCTCCGAGAGCGGAGGCAGAACACGCCAAAGAGCCTCCGGAACATCTGTGAAGAAAAACGTAAAACACGTCAAATGTTGAGCTGAGCGTTCACATTACTGAGATAGATTTATACTGGGTTTATAGTGGACTGGTGATCAGGCTTAAAAGTTTGGAATGAGAATATGACGAGGGTCGTACGAAGTCTTGTTATTGCACACAGTATACAGATGAATCCTATAGAAACGTCACAAATTTCATTATGTAGGACCTTATCCAAAATGTAAATATTATTTCACAAATAATTTATGAACTGTGACCAGACTAACGATTGTAGGTGGTATAATCACATACACACTGTCAACCCATTGTAAGAAATAAATCAATTACTGCGGCTCAGTGGCGTAGTGGGGCCGTATACGGCGAATAAAAGAGCCACACAAACTGTTTTAGTATTAGTGTTAAGCTGCAAACATCACTGTGAAGAGTGGGGATTCCGCTGGGCATTTCCAAATGTTGTGCTACCAATACACTTGAGGTCATGGAACAAAATACAGCGTTAAAAGTTACCCAAGATGTAGGCTTTCCCTTTTCTCTTCGCTATCTTTCTCTCATCTTTAAGTTAAAAGAAAACGCAAGGACAATGTATTGTTAACACGAGGGCGTATTGCTCGACACTTTGTGCTCTCCCCACGTATTTCCCCACACCCTTTGCCTTACCAGTTTAAACCCACTTCGTCCTACAGACAGCCTACTGATAATCTGACTGGAAAACCACAGGCAAAGAAAGATGGGCACCCGGGGGAAAAGTACCAAATAGCCAGCCCCATGCCACCCTCTTCTTAATGAATCACGATATGCAGCATGCCTCAAAATTTGTAATAAGAACGAGGAGGAATAGCTGAGTGAGGCAGGAGTATATTACTTGTGCTTTATACGGCCTTAGATAAGTTCGGATTATTGTTCAACATTATTAACTGAATTTTGTATTTGCCTTAGCTTCCACACGAGGAAGATGGAATGTCGAACCTGAAAAGGAAATGGTGGGTTTTTACCACATAGTTGTCTGATTCCCATTTTGTTTTCTGATGATACTCTCATAGGCGAGAGTCCCAAGAGCCTCTATAAGTTAGGTTCGAATTAGTAACCGTTCTATGCCATGTGTAACTGAGTCATTTGACTTTCATTCATTCATGAAGCTACCAAAAGTCACTGATCATTTCGCTTGGAGGTGTAGTAGCATGCAGTGTAACAATAGTAACTTCTCATACCATAACTGGACAGACAATTAGCTAGAACTATTACAAATGTGTCCTTTAGCGTTTGTGCGAAAACGTGCGGAAGAAAATCCAGCACTTTGGAAAGACATTATTTGCGTGCTAAACCGTGGCAATGCTCCGGCTCATCGTGCCTTTTCCAACGTTGAATTTTTGACCAAATTCAAAATTGCTGTGCCTCCACTACCACCATATTATCCCGATTTGGCCCCTGCCGACTTCTACCTGTTTCCGAAACTGAAATTTTCACCGAAAGTGAAGCGATTTGACTTGATTGAAGACAGCCAGACTAATACAGAGAGCGTCCTTAACATACTTCAGGTAAGAAGTTTCCATGAATGTTTCCAAAAGTGGAAATTACAAGACCACTATTAAAACTTTCCAATCACACCTCTTAAGTCATATTTCACTCCTTCATATGTCGGCAAAATAAATAACAAGCAGCTGATTTCATGCTCTCTCCCTACTCTACAGCGTCACAAAAAGTGGCTACAGTGTGTTTCAGTATGTTATACTGACCTTTCCATAGTACAGACATAGAACGGCTGGTGTCTATTTCCAAAAAACTGCGTTAACGTTTCGTGTCATACAAATACAGTTTCCTAGGAAATCTAACACAGGAAATATATGTGGACTGATGGACGCCAGTCTTTGCCTGCTGTTACATGCTACCATTCCATTAGACATGTTCACTCCCACCAAGCAAGATATACTGTGCATGTGTAGTAAGTGGCTTCGTTCAGTGCAGCCTTCTCTACAAGCGCTAGGAATGAAAGAGATTTATGCAGTCTATCAGTAACACAATTAATAGCGGGAGAATATTAATAACTTCCTGTTCATTCATTAATTCACCTTCGACTACAACTTGGTTACAAGGCTTTACAGTAAACGGTTGATTAGTAATAACAGCAAGGTGCCAAGTTATCCGATCCAATTATTTCCGCACCAACACTATGTAGGCTACTGATAACGTCTCACTGACAACTTAAACATTAATAAGCCACTGTTTATAGGAACGTATTTCACAGAAAGACCCCTCTAAATATCTGCAAATTAGTTCTCACTAAACAAACAAAAAGCAGTTTCACTGCGTAACCACGAGAACAGTAAAGTTATTTTGTACACCGACGTAAGAGAATCGGACAGTCAGTGACGCAGATGTATAGTTTGTCTGCATAGAAGCCCTCCACAACGATCTTACTGTGTCGGTGTTCTTAGTTACTGAAATATCTATTCCATATGGAGTCAACACACTCTGTGAAAAACAAACACTGCTTTGGGTGATTCATAACGGAAGAAGCGGAGGTTTCGGTAAAACTTCCTGAATCTTCCTGAAGTTTCTTCCTGTGACGTAGAAGGGCAGAGAAAGAGAGAGAGCAGGAAACTGTGTGGTCGCTCTTCAGTTTCCAGACCTGTGAACCATCTGTCACATCACCCTGTCACAGTCCCAGAAAGCTAATAATCCCTTACAATAGTTCTACCGCACTTGTATTTCCCATATCCATTTACTGTTTGAACCTAATAAACTTTATATAATAATAAACATTAATTTCTTACTGCAAATCATTATGTTGGACAAACTACTATATTTCCCTCGACGAAAATGAATAGGACACTTTTTGTATGAAATTCAATTTATTTTAATTACGGGGACATATTTTTGCTTGAAGTCTAGGAATTTTAGTTATCTAGGAAAAACAAAGAATTCAACTTCAAACACCAACGCCGTCTAGTTAAAACTCATTTGTATGGACTTTAAATCTAATGTTCTTTACTCTCCCTCCTAGACGAAAACCCCAACAGCATTTATTGAACTCTAAGAACATGGCATGATACATCAAAATTCAAACTCGGGTGCGACTATTAAATGCTTTCGTAGTTAGATCCAAAACTCGGATCACTGGATAGGATCGTTTTTCTGTTAGGTAAAATGTAGGTGGTACGACTTACGTAATAAAAAAATCTAAATACGTCTGACTGACATGTGAGGCCAGGGTATTTAGCTCAAGTACTTTACAGAGCCCATCAACAGCAAAGGATGTTAGTATGTCTAAGAGAAGACTGAGGGGAGATATTCGCTGGTCACTTACGGTTCCGTATAGCGTTCCACCCAACGCAGGCCTTGTGCGTTCTTCTACTTGTAGACTGTTCTCAACAAGCAGGTCAGATATTCAGTTAATGAGCTTGCCTCACACAAGTATCACCACTACAGCACAAAGAACTGCTCAAGAAAAATCACGTAAGCACAGACAATATGTTTATGCAACACGATTCGCAATCGCAATGTTGCCGCGCAACTGCCCGCATCTTGATGTGCGATGTATCATTGTTGACAAATTCGCCTGGGAACAAAGGTAGAGACGACGATCACTTCTGACTGTATCACACGGGCTTTATCGATCATACGTAATACGTTACTGGCCTGTATCGCTCGTAATTTTCCATAATAATTGATTTTTAACGAGCCGTGTGGTGGTGTAGATGACTAATTATGAATATGAATGGATTCAAAACATCAGCATCTGGCGAATTTTGATTAAAAATAAACTTTTGGTTGGACTAAATATGTGTGCACCATACATTTAAAAAGACTTTTTGAAATTCGTGAGTTCATGCACTGAGGGGGTCTGTGGTTCGTTGGGACGTGAAAATGTGCCTTCTCACATCTCGAACAAAATTAAAATGGGGTTCCAACAAAGTGAGCGTCGAAAGGGGCAAAGAAATCGAGAAATGGTTCAAAGGGCCTCTTAGTTCACGTCGACCATACATCCAGTACGATGGCGACATAATTTCAGGAGGTGAACCTGTATTGTAGGACACTATCGAACAGGGTAAGCGCTAGTAAATACTAGAATCCCCAGGCATTTTTATTTCATTACTAATGACGGTGTACACACGTGTATGAACGTGAAACATTTTGTTACCTTACGAAAGCGTTACAGAAGTGATACTGCGCACACAGTTCCTAGTTTAGTGTCGTACGTGAAATATTCGAAAAATTCTGTGTTACAAATTTATTGTATCCAACGAGGATATTTTCTATCACAATTGATGGAAAATTTCCGATACTATTCATGCACCCTAAAGTGAGACATAACGAATAGATCATAGTACCGAACATAACGTCAGAAGAGCTTCACAATTTATGGAAGCCAGATCACAAGACAGTAGCCATTCAGCAGTATCCAAAGATGTAATTATCAACATTTGTGATCTAAAAATACTTATTTAGAGGAAAGAACCAATAAAATGTATATCGTATCCACTGACACTCAGCAGATAAATACTGTAGAAGACACAATGATTTATTTTCTTCCACGCCTGTCCCTTCCCTTTTGTACGGCAATAAAAAGCTCAATAGAGACATATGTAGGTCAGCACAGTCCTACTTAAAAATATTCTGAATTAAATCATCTACAATGTTTTCCACAATATTCTGAAAACATGAAAAAATTTCAGTGACACGGTTTTATGTGCGAATTCTACTGGAGCTACGTGATGTGAACGATTGGACCCTGAAAGTTTCATGTTTTCTTGGAAATATTCAGCCACAATTAGGAAACTTTGTCGAATCCATCTCTTGTGTTGCTGTTCTCGTTTGCGCCGATAATTTACATCGGCACATACAGAGACGCTTTAACGTAGGGCAGAACCTCGTCTAGTTCATCGGACCTCCGCCTCATGATAGAGCTACAAGCACTATGTATGTGTAAAACCAAGTTTACGAACCTGAAATTGCTAACATGTTAAAGCTGTAATCTGCAGTCTTATGAAACCCCGATGTATGTCTTTGTCGACAAGGCTCTTATTGGTTAAATAAATATCTTGCTGTATTAGCAGATGTCTGAAGAATGTACAAGATCCACCATGAAGTTGGCATTCTCCAACTGTACGTGTTTACCTGTCTGAAAGACACAGCGGACAGACAGAGAGAGAGAGAGAGAGAGAGAGAGAGAGAGAGAGAGGAAGTGCGAATAAGAGAGAGAGAGAGGGAGAGCTAGAAAGCGATCTAATAAAAAGGTGGTAAAAAGTACGGTTTTTCTGGTGATGCATCACAAATATTCAAAGATGTTCCTTGTTCCGCCAAGGCTTGCCGACTGACCTCTTGTGTCGCCTTGACTCAGCAGAATCAGGAGCAACACTGACGTTGTCCAAACATCACTGGATGAGTCGCTGGGAACAAGAGAGTTTTATAAACCACGGCAATACTACCAGGAATATTCACCACCAGCAAAGACGTTTCGTCGTGGCAGGTTTCATTATATGATCATAAAACTGAATGTTCCGTTTATTGTAATTACATTAATATATTCCGCAGATGATGCTGCTATCTTCAAGAAGGCTGTATCGAATGGCGAAAGAACCTGCAGAGGATTAATAAATGGTACAGGGCCTAGCAGTTGACCATAATACAACTGCAAGATGAAATACATTATTTTACAACTACACTGCGGACGCTAAAATTACGTGTTTGTTCCAATTAAACGCTCTGTGTTATCAAACTTCACAAGATGTGGATGATTCTAGTGTGTACATATTCATCATTATTTTTCAGTTCACTGCTCATTAAAAATGATATAAGATACCGCTCTGACCTAATACGCGTTTTACAGTCGTCAACAAATTGTGGATAAGGATACACGGCGACTTCTTGCCTTTAAAGTTATTAGACACTTTTGCGGGCACCTCGTTGTTGTTGCTCTCATGTGTAACGATTTCTACCAGCACTCGATCGCCTTACTTTGCTTAATAGGTAACCGTTAACCCTGATTGGAATGACCACGTGAAACAAATAGTAAGGAACTTCCGACTAAGATTCTTAGGGCGATTCTTAATCAAATTTAGCTCGCCGACGAAAGAAGAGGCTTACAAAACATTTTGCGATAGATTATGGATTGCTGATCTTCATGCTGGGAAACTTAACACTCAGGAATAATAGCAGAGTTGTATGCTTTTTCACACGATCGTTTTGTTGGTGCGAGAGCGTTACGTAGACGCTCAACAAAGACTAATAACACACTGTACGAGTGAGGGGTTGTGAAACACATGTGGGTTTACTACTCGAATTAGGAGAGTACTTTCCAAAAAGAGTTGAAAAACATACTTGCTTCCTCCCACATAAGAATATTTGTCTTCCAGAAAAACGAATGGGACACTTTTTGTAGGAAATTTAATAAATTTTGATTGCAGGAGACATCTTTCTCTGAAGCCTCCGATTTTTAATTATCTAGGAAAACCCCCCACACTGTCTAGTTGACATCCCAGGTGTCTGGATTTTAAATCTAATGTTCTTAGCCCTCGATCCTAAATCACAGTATGTAGAACGTAAGGTTATAGTTTTCTAATGCCATGCTGGATAACGTAAAAGCACAGCCAATAAATCAGCACGATAATGCAAACGAAAACTCCAACAGCATTTATCTAACTCTAAGAACACAGCATGGTAGGTCAAAATTCAAAACTGTGTCCAACGAAATTGTAAAAAAGTTTTCGTAGTTTGATCCAAAACTCGGATCACTGGAAAGGATCGTTTTTCTGTTCGGTAGAATGTATTTGGTACAACTCACATAATAAATAAATCTAAATACGTCTGACTGACATGTGTGGCCAGAGTACTTAGCTCATGTACTTTACAGAGCACATCAACAGCAAAGGATGTTAGTGTGGATAAGAAAAGACTGAAAGAAGATGTTCAATGGTCACTTACGGTTCCGTACAGCGTTCCACCCAAATGGCCTTGCGCGGTCTTCTACTCGAAGACTATTCACGACAAGCAGGTCAGATATTTAGTTAACGAGGTTGTCTCGCACAAGTATCACCACTAAAGCACCAAGAACTGCTCAAGAAAAATCACGTAAGCACAGACAATATGTTTACGCAATACGATTTGCAATCGCAATGTTGCCACGCAACTGCCCGCTTCTTGATGTGCAATAAATCATTGTTGACAAATTCGCCTGGGACCAAAGGCAAAGAGCGACGATCACTTCTGTCTGTACCACAAGGCCTTACCAACCATACGTAATACGATACTAGCCTATATCGTTCGTAATTGTCCAGAATAATTGATTACAAAAGTACAAGTACAATTAACAAAGAAACTTTTAACTTCCTGTAGAGATCTAGCTAGTATCGATTTTAAAAATTAACACTCACATTTACTAGTTTTCTCTTAAGTAGTATTGTATAAATAAATTATCCTTGTAAAGTGTCGGTTGGCCTCCTTGTGTAAATTGTTATAATTGAAGGCAGATATGTGCAGGTCCCTGTAGAATCGTGTAACAAATCGACTTACCGCCTTTCTTTTATGTTTCGATTACTAAAACACGTCGCTTTGACTTATCGCACTGTTAACTCAAATCATTTTGTAAAGATTTATGGAGTGATATTGCTGACAACTTATCAATGTGAATAAATTTGTAATATCCATATCTTGTAAGGATTAGATACCGCTGAGGTTTTAGTTAGACGATATATGTTTGCTTCACTTATTTTCTACGAATTTCTTTAGATTTGTGCAGCGATGCGATGAGCCGATCTTCCACATGCTGAAAAAATTACAATAGAGTAGGAATCGTTCGGGAGTCCCCAATGTCGACACTTCCAATACGATCGAGAGTTAATTTAGTAGGAACTCATAGAGTTGTTGAAACCCCGGTTCATAAGAGGTTCAAAATGTATATGCGGTAATAAATATTATGTACAACTAGATAATTTACCCTCCTAGTAAACCATATGAGCACACGCAATCGAACACTTACAATGCATAACACTATGTGGTAATACGCAACTGACAAGCGTGAGAGTTTGTGTCCACTTCCTAGGTCATTGTCGCAAGTGAATTATTCAAGTAATAGTCAAAGAGCTAGATAATTTCATTAACTGTGACGGAAAATTTTATATAAGTTTCATGAAAGTTAGTGGAAATGTACGTTACGTTCCTGTCTCTATGCCCGTTACAAAGTGAGACGCCACGGATATATGAAAGCTTATTTATGAAAATGACGTCATAAGAGCTACAGAATTTGTTTAAGCTTAATCATAAGACATTAGCCGTACAACAGTATCCGAACTTTTAATTATCAAAATTCAGAATCCAGAAATAGTTATTCAGAGGAAACGCAGTATACTATTATTCACTTGGGCTGCGGCACAATAGTTAACACCATTAGTTACCAGACTAGCCCTTAGCTGCAGGTAATCTTCTGAAAGGTGAAGCTTTTCTCCACTCAGCAGTCATTATGTTCCAGCCTGGAAGTCTGCAAAATATCTATCCAGTGGGATAAGTGATAGACTTCGATTATTTTCGTTCAACATTGGCATGCTTTTCATCTCCTACATTTTATTGTAAGAGAAATTTAATTTAGATTAACGGACAAATGCTATCACGTTTCAGTCTGTAAATTTCACTAAGAAAGTTATGAGAAGTTCTAAAAAAGTTTCGTAAATTTATTTGGCAGGATTACTTTTGTTGATTTGGAGCTACAGAACTATAATCCGCTTCAACGCAGTCTCCTTCATAACCCACACACTTCAGTTGCTATTGTTGGGAATGCTTCTGGTGTCCTTTGGAGTGACTGTCCCCATGATGGCTTTTTCTCACTCAAATAGTTGTCTTTACACGGGTATTTTCAGCTTTGAAAGTAGATGGTTGGTTGGTATGTTTCAAGAGGGGTGGGGGTTAAGGCCCAAGCTGCTAGGCCATGGGTCCCTTGTATGTAGACGTAAGCCATTCGTTGCCATGACTAACCACAGGAAAATTTCGTAATAAGAGAAATATGAATCAGATGCTCAAAGTAGAGGCATGCGATATCATGATGGTGATGCCAAGTTTTTATTGCCCACAACTACTGCGATCGTTCGCACCGCGCAGCCTCCCCAAGACAACTGAGGACCTCATGGCAGTTTTTTAAAATTCTTTCTCACTCTGGCATTTCGTATATTTCCACTCTGACGACTACATCTTGCCTGGTAATTCGTACGTAGAAACCGACTTTCTGTAGAATTTCCAGACGGCGTTGCGTGTGCTCTGTTGTCAGCAGCTTCGTTACACATTTCTTGTACACTCTCGCTATGCGTACACTATGGATTAGAATTTAATATACCGATAAAATTCGTACCGCTATCGCTGTCCCAAGCGATCGTACTGTTATACGATGGTCTTCCATCACGAAATGCGGAATTTATTCATTGAGGGTCTTCCCGACAGCAGTTCGCTGTCCACTGATATGTGGCCTTCTTGGAAGCAGTTGAGCAACATCTTTATCCTCTATGTGCTCATGGCATCGCCCTCGAATGCCTGTTGAATCTTGGGAACTGCCTTCAGTCTGGTATCGTGAAGTCTTTTGCAAAATTTGATGCAATACCGCTGCTCAATTTGTTCCATCGTTTACGATTTACTGGAATATGGCGAGCGCTCACTACACGTCCTGACTCGTCTAAACTTGTATCTACATGTGTTCACTGCAATTAACGACTAAGTTCCTGGAAGAGCGTTCAGATTATTTCTCTACCTCTGCAGATAATACTAACGCTTTAATCTTTCCGGGTGAAATCTGATTGCTCTTATTTTATCGCGATGAACATTTCTCCTTGTATACGATAGCGTCAGTGAAATATTTTCGGATTCGGAGGAGATAACTGAAGATTGAATTTCCGTGAAAAAATCACGCCGCTAAAAAAAGCGCCCTTGTTTTAATG
Organism: Schistocerca nitens; assembly: GCF_023898315.1. Lineage (NCBI taxonomy): Eukaryota > Metazoa > Arthropoda > Insecta > Orthoptera > Acrididae > Schistocerca > Schistocerca nitens. The sequence continues at coordinate 183,270,471 of NC_064620.1, read as the reverse complement.
GCAGCCACAGCAACTCGCATCTCATATCCGTGATACTGTCTCCCCTGTTTGGCGAATATACGAAATAAACTGCCATTCTGTGTAATTTTTCGACATCTTCCGTCAGTTCAAACTTCACTTCACAGCAGTTCGCCAGAAACGGACGGACAAGCATAGTGTGGGCAAACTTTAGTAGACCCGTTTCATCTTCTAAGTGTTCTGCGAATAAGACAGTCTTTGCCTCTCATTCCCCACTTTATTATCCATGTGACCACTTCAGTATAAGTTGTTTGTAATTTTAATCCTTATGTATTGAATGGTTTTACAGCCTTTAGATTTGTGTGGTGCCATCGAAATTTAACGAATTCCTTTTAGTAATCATATGTATGTTCATAATCTTTTCGGAATATAGACTGAAATACCACTTTTCGAACTATATGGGTTTTTTATGTAACTCATTTATCAGTTCATATTGGTCTTATGATGAACTGATTAGGCATAAGCGAAAGTGTCATTTGCAAACAATTTTACAGGGCTGTCCAGTCTCCCAAATCGTTTGTATAAATTAGGATATGCAGAGAGTCAGTATTGCTTACGGGGGAAACGACTGAAATCAATTCCGTTTTACTCGATAATTATCCGTCAGTTACTACGACATGTAACCATTCTGAAAGAAAATCACGGATTTAGTCGCAGAACTGATACGATAGTCTTAGTCATGCAATGTGACTGGAAGTTGTTTGTGATTAATAGTGTTAAAAAACTTATTGAAGTCTAGAAATATGAAACTAATTTGCGATACGGTGTCAACAGGCACTCATTACCGCTTCTGATTACTGAGGTTGTCGTGTTCCACAATAACAAAATTTTGTAAAATCCTGCTAGATGCCTGTCAATTAATCGTTGCATTCGTGGTAATCCATCAAGTTTGAACACAGAATATGTTCCAAAATTCTGGTGCAAATCATTGTCAATTACGTTGTTCTGTAATTTAGAGGACTGATTCTATCTCTGTTCTTGAGTATTGATGTGAACTGTGCGATTTTAGAATGTTTAAATACACATATTTAGTCGACCAAGTATGGAAGCAAAGCAAACTCGGAGGCAATGCGGGCCGGAAGACTTTCCTATATGAAGTGATGCAAGTTGCTTCACCACACCGATGGTAGCTATGTTACTGAGGTAAAGTATTTATAGAAGTAATTATTAAGACACCAGGATATGAAATAAAACCATTATTATAGACTCCATTGCTAAAATCGGCAGGGAGAGCATTTGGCAGGGAACATCATGGACTAAAAGCCGAATATAAGGATACTGGAGTGAGAACACACAGTTGTGCAAATACTGCCAACATATGGGTTATGAGCAATTGTTTAACTAGGAAGGCAACTTGAATATCGTCAGATTTTAGAACAATGAATCAGTTAGAGCATATCGTGGTAAACCAAGGTATTAAAACAGTGTTTGAATGTAAAAATCGTAAGTGGTTCCGAAGCTGGCGTAGAAGACAATTAAGTCATGATAGAGGTACAGCAACGAACATTAATAACAAACCTAAACGGCCGAGAGAGCATGGCAGTAAAAATATTGGCGTAGAGAGAGTGAAGAAGAATGACAAGGCAGATGAGTTTGTCACTATGCTTCAAAATGGATTTAAGGTTGAAGCAATGGAAGACGACCTCCACATCGAAGGTCAGTATGAAATGATAAAAACAAATGTGGAAGTATTAGCAGTAGAAGTGTGAGGAAAAAAAAACGAAGTTCCATAGTACTAGAGGGAGCTGTAGAGAAAGACGGAAACTGGAATTCATACAGAAAATTATCCTACTACCTTCCCATGTTCTCCAGCAAAACTGTCATATACTGCTTCCACAATTAGCGCGTCCCAGACGCCCATAGTAATTAGATTATCATTTCTCTTTACGTACTGAATTACACATTCAGTATCTCCACCCCTTCGTGTTCTGCAAGTGAGGTTGGCACATATACCTGAACTATTGTTGTTAGCAACGGTTTGCAGTTGATCCTAAGAATTGTTCAAAGTAATCACTCTCTGTCCCACCTTCCTACGAATAATGAATACCATTTTCTGCTCTCCAATATTCGTCTGACCAGAAGTCACTTTCTTAGCATTTCACTTCACGGATCCGCACTGTACAGTCGTGGACAAAACGAGCGAGACCCCTCGCCTTTTCGTTATGCTGATCCGCACGGCTTTAAAGTCTGCTACACAGCATAACAGGCAAGGCGACGAAGTGCTACCAACATACTATGCGCAGGCGTGAAATTGACAAACTATCTGAACTTTTTTAGACTGTATTCCATAATTTCTAAGACTATATTAATGCTGATTAGTGTGTTAAATACAACACGTAAACATAGGACAGAACTGAAAGAAGAAACGCTAATTTGTATGAAACGGACGAATAAAAATGAATTTCAGCTTATCCAGATAACAGACAAAGAACCCCAGACCGTTACGAATTAGCAAAATATTATCCGCATTCGGCCGCGAAACGGTCTGTGTCAACGTTCAGACCAGTCAAACTGGATTACCATTGCTGACCTACCATGAAAGTGTGCAAATTTAGCAATGCGTGAAGATTCATAACGAAATTCACTTAAACATCATTCAGTGCCACACTTAAGTCAATTCCATTATTGACAGAAGCGGAAAAAGGAGGCAGTATCATGTATGAAATTCTACAAGAGTGTCATATTGACATCCACAGAGCGCCAGTACAGAATAAAGGTAGCGATAAATCGTATTGGGTGCGCGAGAATTTCTTAAAATTGCTTTACTGATATTCTACCTGCTTCCATAGAGATTAGAACCGAAAACAAACCAGACCTTCCTTTCACTATGCTAGCAGACAACCTAGGCAAACAGCCCTCTATTATTACCCCAGACATGAACAAGCCGGCAATTTCGCAATAAAAATCTGCAGTTTCTGTTGCATAGAGCTTTCTGGACTCAAAAACATGAATTTTCTTCCTTTATGTCACCACTTATGCGACAATCATTCGGGATGATTATCGAAATAACAAATTACTGTTATTAGAGAGTAAATTTTGTAGGATAATTCTGCACCACCCCAGGAAATAAACGGCTACATAGCTGCCAAACGTATTCTGCATTGTTTCGAATTCTCCACTAGACTCGCCACAGCCAGAAAACGTTCATTAGCAGAAGTGTTTCTTAAGCTAGCTAGCAATGAGAATGTTCGTACTTCTAAAACGCGGTGGCATTAATACTGGGATGTGAATTACCACGTGTATAGGCAAATACATTCTATTTGCATTCCTGTAAACGTGATTTGGATCGAAAACGTAGCTACGACTAATATGCTTATGTATCGACAGCAACTAGAACATTTCGAATAAAGAGTAGCGGGTGTTATTTATGCGGCCCTCATCTTCAGTGTTTTCGTTGTTAGTATTTCGTCACCTAAACCGGTAAAAACGGAACCCTACTAGTCTCACTTTCTTGACCGTCTATCGGTCTACCCAACCCTTAAAACCCGTTTACCTCCAGAACGGGTGGACATAATAAGCGGAAATGTATCGCACTTCTTGCTGTAACCGGTCCCTTGCTGGTGTAAAAAAGTGAGCTTCTATGTCAATGCAATCAAAAGATACGACGGTTTATGTAAAGAAAATTTACGCGAAAGGTCAAAAAATGGCTTCAAGAACTATGCGACCTAACTGCTTAGGTCATCAGCCCCTAGACCTAGAACTACTTAAACCTAGCTAGCCTAAGGGCATCACAGACATCTATGCCCGAGGTAGAATTCCAACCTGCGACTGAAGCAGCCGTGCGGTTCGTCACTGAAGCGCCTGGAACCGCTCGGCCACCGCAACGCGGCGAAACCCTACTCACCTCTTGTATAATGATAATATATACTGTCTAGTGAGGATAAACTGTATTCTCCAGCAACTCAGATCGTTTGATCACGGAACTTTTACGAAGCTACATTCAAACTTTGTCGAAGTCGTCTGCAATATCCATTACAAACACCCTAGGAACTTCGTATGCGATATCCACTTCTGAATACGCTGGCAGATAATGCAGTACTATAACAAGTAGGTGGGAACTTATTGTTATTGGTCCATGCATGACACTTTATTTCAATATCACTTTAACGCGCCTAGGTGTTCGTATATGGCTGAAATTAATGAACAAAAAGTAAATAAACAGTAAACAACTTCGATGTTCAGATCAAGTGAAAGTCACATGTCGTAATTACAACATAATTTCGTTGTTACATCTACATGACTACATCAACAGGATTTCTTTGCAATCCGGACTTACGTGCCTGGCAGAAGGTTCGGATTATTTCTCTACCGTCCCACTCATTAACAGTGTGCGGGAAAAGGGACTACTTAAATCTTTTCTTGCGAGCCTTGAATTACATTATTACTATGGTTTCTTCTTGTGTAAGTACCCTAGGAAATAATGTTTTGGCATTCAGAACATATGGTGGTGATTGAAATTTCGTGAAAAGATCTCGTGGCAACGAAAAACGCATATGTTTTCATGAATGTTACCCCAACTCGATTATCAAATCTGGGATCCTCTCTCCCCTATTTCGTGACATTACAAAGCGTGCTACCGTTCCTTGGGCGTTTTTGCGTGCACAGTCAATCACGTCTGTCAAGGATATTATAGCAGTGGACGGACAAACGTAGTGTAGGCAGTGTTTTCAGTTGGCCTGTTGCGTGTTCTTAGTGTGCGGCCAATAAAACGCAGTCATTCGTTTGCCTTCCCCACAAAAGTATGTTTTCGATCTTTCCAGTTTAAGTTTTACTGGGTACTGAGATGAACTGACAGTGCTTCGACTTGTGTTTTGTCATGTAACCGAAAGTTAATTATTGTTATTGGACGCAGCTTTCGTGTTTAATGTATTCCTCAGTCAACAACAGTAGACTCCTCGTACACCACACATAACTGTTTCAAAGTATTAAATTGTTACTGATCTTACCATGTTGCAGTGGTCATCTTAACTTGCCGTTTTGAAAAAAAGGAAAATATTTTAGCGAAATGTAGCAACTAAGAAGCGGAGTATCCAAACAAACAAACGTTTCCGGTTTAAGTAGTTGCAGTAGGTCTACTACACAGTAACGTAAATTAGGAGCAAAGTCCATAAGTAGATCCTCATCAGGAAAACCAGCCCTCATAATGCAAAGTGCAACTACAACAAAGAAAGTTTCCAAACATGTCAATGAGTAGTCGAGGAAAGTGGACGCATTCTGTCTACTGAATCCCAACGCACGCAATTTACGAGGGGGCACGCCAAGTGTCAGACCCCGATCTTGCTTTTAACTACGCTCATTGAAAGAGGGGACAAAATAAGCTTAAACTCTACCGCTTCTGAGAAAACGACGGTCAAAGTGTTCAATGCGTTGTTGCTATAGTGTAGATACCGCTTAGCGGTTAAGGATTCAACTGAAGCGGTGGCTCTGCGGCTACCATAGCGACTTCGGAACTTTGCGCTGCGAGTTCGAAACCCGGTTTTTCCTTTTTTCCCCCCTCACTCTCTGAATTATCTACGAATGTTTATTCCAATTTATGATGAAACACTGTTGTCGTTATTCGTCAGTTAATTTACTGTGTAAAGAAATAAGTTAAAAAGGGAACACACAGTGCGTAGTGGGGCGATCACTCTGTTGTAGAAATAATTCAGAAGCCAAGATCGCTTAAATACTGTCTACTGGATAACCGGTTTCAACACACTAAAGGTGCCATTATCGGATCTAAATGTAGATTAACATTGATAAACCATTTGGATATAACGATACATGAGGCAGACGAGATGATTTTATATCAGCTTGTCTCATTCGTTTATTATTTTTTTAATTCATTAATTACACATAAAGTTAATTGTCGAGTAATGACAACATTATTTCAACATAAATTAGAAAAAAAACATTCGAAGATAATTATGATAGAGAGGCAGGAAAATAAAATAATTAAAAAACCCAATATGGTCTCGAACACGGGAATCAATGCTAAGAAGGAACGACGGTAGCCACTGAGCCACCGCTTCAATTGCGTTCTCGGCTGCAGAAGGTATCTACACTAGAGCAACAGCGCGTTGATAACTTTGGCCGTCGTTTTCTCGGAAACGGTCGAGTGTCTGCAGATAAGCCGAAACACAAGTTCGCTTATTTTGTCCTCTCCTTCACTGACAAGGGGAGGCCGCCAATTGTGAAATTCAGATTCGATTCATACTGCGCATAATAAAAGCTCATGGCCAGAGGTGTAATGTGGCAAAGCACCAAGATGCACTTCTCAGCCGTTGTCGAGAAAATCGAGTTAGAAGAAACCGCTGCGGTGAAATACTCTCTACGATTCATACTTTTCTACAGCGTCGTGGCGCAGCGGTAAGCGCTCGAGTTCGTAATCCGAAGGTCGGCGGATCGAATCTCGCTCCATGCAACTTTTTTTTTTTTTAGTATTTGTTTTTTGTAATTCAAATGTGTGTATAAACACACACACACACACACACACACACATATATATATATATATATATATATATATATATATATATATATATATATATATATATAATTCCCGGCAACAGGTTGCAACAATTATGCATATAATAAGTTGTTGAAAGTCGTTTGTCGTGGAAAAACTGGCGACTTCGAACATCATTATGTTTTCCGCAAACAAATTTGTATTTCACAAATGTTATTAATTGTCTTCATAATGTTAACCACGTATAGTTAGCGGAAGACGTAGAAACGATATTCCGAAACGAATACGTATAGCGTAAGTCAAACGTTCGAATTAGAATAGAAACCCCACGAACACAAATTTGCTGTGGCAGGTATGAAATATAAACTCCGTTAATCGCTCGTTACACTTGAAGGACAGATGTTGAATGGGCCGAAACGAGCCGCCGCATAACATCGTAGTTGCCTGCTAACTTCGAAAGAAGGTAGATGCGGTCCCTAGCACAACTTATAACACCGTCGAAAATCAGTGCGGGCGTGAGAGCTTTGGTACACCCTGTTAAACAAACGGTAAAATGGAGGCAGTACAATTGGAGAGCGATCCGCCTTCACCAACATGCATAAGCAATTCATTAATAGTTTATATATATATATATATATATATATATATATATATATATATATATATATATATATTTGAATTACAAAAAAATAATAATAATAAAAAAATGTTGCATGGCGTGAGATTCGATCCGGCGACCTTCGGATTACGAACTCGAGCGCTTACCGCTGCGCCACGACGCTGTAGAAAATTATTAATCGTAGAGAGTATTTCACCGCAACGGTTTCTTCTAACTGTCGATTTTCTCGACAACAGCTGAGAAGTGCATCTTGGTGCTTTGCCACATTACACCTCTGGCCATGAGCTTTTATTATGCGCAGTATGAATCGAATCTGAATTTCACATTTGGCGGCCTCCCCTTGTGAGCAAAGTTTCGGGACAATCAGCCTATGACACTTGGCGAGTTCCCCTCGCTCGTCGAGTCGCTTCTTACGCCCGGCGAGAATTATGTATGCCTCCGAGTAAACTGCGCCACCTGGAAACACGGCGAGCGGGGATAAACACGTTTTCCTTCTTATAAGGCAACCCTCTACAGATAAAATTCATGAAGTGTTCTTCAGGTTGCCTCAGATATTTCAGAAATGTTTCTTGCGTCAGGCCTGCCGCATATGCAAAACGTAAACATTTCATTTCATGTAATATTTATCAGGATAAGACATGACAAGAGTGGACCAGTCCCTTCTGAGAAAAATTAGAGATTTTAAGGAGAAAAATTAGAGATTTTAAGTTGCTCCACTATGTAATGACACGGGTATGGGCTTGCGATCTCTCTTTTATGCCATCGATTTCCGTGTTACACATACTTGGCCACTGCGTTGTGGCTGCCATCGTGGAGGAGGCAGTCTGTTTCCTGCCAGCGCTGTTTCCGCAGCCAATATTAACCGCGACGAATCATTCAGTCAACGCTAAATGGCCCATCTGGCTGAGGCAGACAAGGGCGCTATAATAGAACTCCATGCAGAGGGATCTTCAAATGCCGACATAGCAAGAACTATGGGTCTTCACAAGTCGACGGTAGCCAGGTGGATCAGACGAAAGGAAGAGAGTGGTAACTTGAATGGGAGGCCTCATGGCCGTCGCCGCAAAACAACAGCAGCTCAGGATCAGCAGATACGCCGTTTCAGTGAGAACCACCCATTTGTCAACGCACGACAAATTCAGCAAACTTTGGGTCTCAATGTTAGCAGTAAGACCGTCACTCCTCGTGTAAGGGAAGGTGGACTGAGAGCAAGAAGCGCTGCTGTGAAAGAGACATTGACTGTTTCCCAAAGAGAAGCTTGCCTTGCTTTTGCTACTGAAAATGGCGACAAACCTCTCCAGTTTTGGAGGCGAGTGATTTTCACGCACCAAAAAGTTTTCTCTACGGCATCATCCGGAAAAGTACTAGTTTACCGGCCTAAATGTGCTAGGTATAATCGAAAATATGTTTACAGTTGCCGAAGGAGTGGCAGGTTGTCGGTGCCGGCCGGTGTGGCCGTGCGGTTCGAGGCGCTTCAGTCTGGAACCGCGTGACCGCTACGGTCGCAGGTTCGAATCCTGCCTCGCGCATGGATGTGTGTGATGTCCTTAGGTTAGTTAGGTTTAAGTAGTTCTACGTTCTAGGGGACTGATGACCACAGATGTTAAGTCCCACAGTGCTCAGAGCCATTTGTAGTCGGTAACGGTATGGGCGTGGATATCGGCCGAAGGGTGTGGGCTCCTGTGGGAAGTGGAAGGAAGATTCGATGCGCGCAATTACATATCAATTCTGGAGAACGTGATGTTGCCTGCTGTGGCAGCAAGATTTGGCGATGATCAGACCATGTTCCAACAAGATCGCTCGTCTATTCATATGGCACGTGTGGTTAAGAGGCGGGTCGACGACCATAGTAACATTACTGTAACGGAATGGCCACCTAAAGGAGCTGACACGAATCCCATTGAGAATATCTGGGCAGAAATGGTCAGAGTAATACGAGAAAAGGGCAGTCACCGTCGACTCGCCGACAGCTTTCTGATGTGATTCATGACGCTTGGAATGAGTTACTTGAATCTCCTAGTTATGTGGCTCGAGTTGTGGGCTCAATGCCCAACAGACTTCGAGCTGTTGTGGAAGCCAAAGGAGGCTTCACCAATCAGCTGTTTCAAGCTTTGTTTCTTTCTTCTTCGTCTTTTTTTTTTTTTTTTACTTACAGACGTATATTTTATATAATTTCAAGGAAACGCAGTAAATGGAATGTGGACTGATTTTTGAGGCTTCATTTTGTGACGGCTAAACAGTGCTGCATCATGGGACCCGCTATTTGTCCACATGTGGCTGAACATCAGAGGTGTAAAAAATTTTGAGGTGCCGAAGTTCTCTGGAAGAATAACGTCTTTTAGACAAGGAGATGATTTTTAGTTCATTTCATTTTAACCATTCACACTATGATTTGACATTCTAATCTTTGATTTCATTTTATTATTATGTATCTTTTCTCCAGTGAAAGTCAACGGTAGTAAGTTTCAAGATATGAAGAATAACTGGAAGTTTCTAATTTGTGGAAAGCGTATTTAACAGTTAATATTTTCGACAAATCTGTAGTTATAGGACATATTAAGAAGCGAGTCAAAAATGGCATTGTGGAATGATCAGGTTGGTCTCTAAAGGGTAACGACGATAAAATAGCAAATATGAAACTATGGGTAACAACTATTGTTGATGGTGAGGAGCCATAATCGATATGTCACTTTTCCGTAATTGTATTTCTGAAGTTTATCGTCAATCCTAGGACTGACACCGATACTCTGTTTTACGTAAAGAATACAACCTTCAAAATTTATTTAGCAGCGCAGAATATTAAATCACAGTTTATAGATCAGGAACCTAATCCAACTGCCTTTAATTTTATTTTCACGGATGACATTGAGACAGTAAATAACAAGAGAAATAGGAAAACTCTCAGAATCAATATAGAGAATTCAAGTATCATGTGAATTCAAAAGTTTGCTATAATAGCGATTAATTGCTTTTTACAGACCCCTTCATGCCTACGTTTTCCGTCAGACAGACAATGTTTGAAACTAGGACTAACGAGGTAAACAATTTTTCCACAAATTGTCAAATTGGAAGTCGGAGAGCCAGTTACATAAATTACGATGACAACAAACGTTTTTCAAGTAAACTGATCACAGGAGGCATCCAACGCATTTATTGTGAGTTACATGCACAGTATGTAAACTGGCAACGCCACCAACACACAATACCACTAACAAGGGAACATCCCCATCGCACCGCCCTCAGATTTAGTTATAAGTTGATACAGGGGATAGGCCTTGAAAAACTGAACACAGATCAATCGAGAAAACAGGAAGAAGTTGTGTGGAAGTATGAAAAAAATAAGCAAAATATACAAACTGAGTAGTCCATGAGCAAGATAGGCAACATCAAGGATAGGGTGAGCTCAGGAGCGCCGTGATCCCGTGGTTAGCGCACGCAGCTGCGGAACGAGAGGTCCTTCCGTCAAATTTTCCCAGGAGTGAAAAGTTTAATTTTTATTTTCAGACAATTATTATCTGTCCGTCCGTCCGTCCGATGCGAGGTAACCGCGCCGTAGTATGATGACGCTACACCTAAAAAAACATCGAAAGACATGACGTCAGTCGACTATAGCGCACGGAAGAGAGAGTATTCCTGCTAATGAGGCTCCCTGGCTGGCAGTTAACTGTTCGCTACTTTGGACGAGAGTGCATTAAATACGTGCGATGCATTGCGTGGGCAATATGAATCCAGCAAATATAGCTCGTGACTCCAATAACAATGTCAATGAATATTTTCCGAACTGTAAGGCATCGGAAAGTTCCTTAAGGGATCGAACGATTGTCGAACATTTGTATGATTATTTCCTACATTTGTTGAATAACAGTACGTGTGGTGATGATTGTCTGAAAATTAAAAAAATCAAACAACTAACCCGAGGGAAGCCTTAAACCAACGACCTCTCGTTCTGCAGCTCCTCACGCTAACCACGCGACCACTGCGCTCCCGTGCTCAAGCTATCCTTGATGTTGCTTATCATGCACACGGACTACTCAGTTTGTTTGGTTTGAATATTTTTTTCATAGGTCCACACAACTTCTTCCTGTTTTTCGAATGATCTGTGTTCAGTTTTCAAGGCCTATCCACTGTGTCAACTTATAACTAAATCTGAGGAGGGTGCGATGGGAAGGTTCCCTTGTTAGCTATGAAACAACTGTAGCAAAACGGAGCATCCTCGTTATCCATGTGATGGATAAGACGACTAATTCGCAACATAAATGTCAGTGTAAGCATCAGTTTCTGTTGGAACGTGCTTCCCGGACCAAATAACATACATTTCCTACGTCTTCAATGCGAATCATGTAGCAAATGTAATTTAAAGGACATAAAAATATCGAGTGAATTTACTAAAATAATTATGAACCACTTGAATTTGCATTCAACAGGCAATGTTCAGAAGTCTGGTGTAGGAGTACTGCATGCTCTAATTCGAAACAACAAAAATCAACAGAGTAACTATTATTGAACGTCATCAGGTCACTCATCGAGCATTCCTATGCAGTACTGTTACTGGTGACGTGTTATGATGCCTTTATCGTTAACTTCCTAAGAAGAAATGAAAGGCTGAGCCCCACCAAAAGACGTAAACTCGAGGAAAGAGTTGCGTGAACATATTATTTTACATCTGATAAATCCAAAAGTGTGTTTTGGGCTACGAATTCTGCCCCCAGGGTGTGTGCAACACAGCTGGAATTTGTTGCCAACAACTGAGACACCTTTCGGTCACAGTGTAAGAAAATCGAGCAACAAAAATACATCACCTGTGCTACTGCATGATAACGCACTATGTTGATTTGAGAAACAAAACTATCCAGGAGATTGATAGGAAAGTCGTCTCTCAGGCACATTTGTATTGATAGGGAAGTCCTCTCTCAAGCACTTGTCCCTCTCGTCATATATTTGTAAAATTTTACCTTTCCCACTCTAGATCGATCAACCGTCAAGGCAATTCATTTCTAGACGAAAATACTTTTAAAACTACTCCGGTTTATTGACATCGTTAGAACAAGTAGGTTTCTACAGGCGTAGAATTTGTAAACAACTTTACCATTGTCATATCGTTTTAGATATCGTGAAAGAAAATTCTGCTGCTAATTAATTTCTCTTTGATAATTACTGTTGCGTTTAGTAAACTAATGGAAAATGCAATTAAAATATTCACTGTACTAATACAAACTAAAGTCAGCTTAATACAGAAACATCACGACGGCAGTCTATCTTAATAAAGCATTAAGTTTCTGTGAGACAATTGGGCTTATTTTAACACGAATTAGTAGGATATTACAGACTTTACACTTAGAAAAGATCTGTATTTATTTCATTTCCTGTACCATTCGTAAGTGTTATGAAAATGGGGCTTTTCATAGATAAAATTATGTATTCACAACAACAAAAAAATGTCGGCAGAAAACAAAAGTGGCATTATGAATCTGGCAGTACCGTAAGGTTTTCACTCTGACACTAAGAGTTACTGAAAGTAGCAAGAAGAATTTTGCTCGAGCGTTGTCTTACGATTCCCTTATTAAGTTTTTATCTGCCTGCTTGTAGCTGTGCTACAAAAGAATTAAAAATCTGGCTTTCAGCAAGTCTCGAAAGGCGAACAAAAGCAGCTTGCACCTGGTTACTAAGCATGTTACCTGGGGACTGGTTTTTTCTTAAAGCGGGAAGACATCCTTTTGTGGTTCAATTGGCAAATGTCAGTCAGACGTGTGACGTTAGTCTAAGCGTTTCGGTGTGTTGAATTTGTACCAATGATTTTTCTACACGTTTTTTCTGTCCCAAATAGAGTTGAAGTCTCCCATTAGTATTTTCACGTCATCTTGGTGAATTTTGCTCATGGTATTTTCGAGTGTGTTCCAGAATTTTTCAACATTGTCGGTGTTTTTCTTATTTTCGATGTTGGTGGGTTCAAATGGTTCAAATGGCTCTGAGCACTATGGGACTTAACTGCTGTGGTCATCAGTCCCCTAGAACTTAGACCTAGTTAAACCTAACTAACCTAAGGACATCGCACACATCCATGCCCGAGGCAGGATGCGAACCTGCGACCGTAGCGGTCGCGCGGTTCCAGACTGTAGCGCCTAGAACCTCTCGAACACTCCGGCCGTCGATGTTGGTGGGGACACGTGCATTGATGAGTGTATATGTTTTACTGGGGCTCTGAATGACCATAGTCATAAGTCGCTTGTTGACGGACCAGCCGCGGTGGCCGAGCGGTTCTTGGCTCTTCAGTCCGGAACCGCGCGACTGCTACGGTCGCAGGTTCGAATCCAGCCTTGGGCATGAATTTGTGTGATGTCCTTAGATTAGCTAGGTATAAGTAGTTCTAAGTTCTAGGAGACTGATGACCTCCACTGTTAAGTTCCATAGTGCTCAGAGCCATTGGAACCTTTTGATTGTCGATCGGTGTGATTTCTTTGACAGAGTTGATAGATCGGTGTTCGAGAAATGCAATGCCGAAGATTGGTACGCCTTTCGTTACCTTTTGTTGTATTCTGCTCTTGAAGATGCAATGGTTTCCCTAATGCACGGTTTCATTGTCAGTTAGTCGTGGTTCTTGAAGTGCAAGGATGAGAATTTTTTGTCGGTCCATTTCTTTTGTGAGATTATTTAGTTTTCGTGTTTGGATCAAGGTATCGATGTTTACTTTTAAATGCATGTTTTTTGCTTGTAGGGAAATTTACCAGAGATCTTCGATATTCTCTGTCGTGCTAACCTGGACTCCCCAGAATCCGAAAATCCAACTGCCGCCTGTCGACAGCCGGGTTGTGTACCACCTGGGATAAAGTTGACTTTGCTTGCATAGTTTACGTTTGCTTGTGTTTCATTGGTTGTGCTTGGGTGATACCAGGACCGGACAGGACCAGAGGGTGTTGAAGCCTTTGAAAGCAAATATTTTCAGCCAAGCTCATTGAGCTAACACGGTGACCAGAGTAACGGTGATTTTCACTCAGACGTGTCTGGATTTTGCGTTCAACGGATTGAGTAGCCGTTCAGGATTGTGTTAGTATTTGGTTCACCCCTAGTATTTGATTTCCTCGGTACGACCCATATGGGGGAGGGTTTCCACTATCCGCCACACGCGATTATTATTATTATTATTATTATTATTATTATTATTATTATTATTGTCATTATGTCTCAGCAAATCCCATATGGTGTATCTTCCCACCACTGAAATAGATGTGTATTGTTCGATTCAGTATTTCCATCACATAAATGTGGTTTATAATTACGTTACATTGCTACTAGTAGACATATTTCTCACTTTTTCTTAGACAGTTGCTACCTGTTACTCCATCATAGGAATTTATGTGCGAAGCATTGTTGAAATACAGACGTTCAAATTATCCGATTTCTGTAATTTCATTTCGATACCAGATCGTTCTAATCGGATTCAGCCAGGTAGTCTTAATGTGGATATCCGACCACGACTGTCATCATATGATAGACTGTGTAAACCACATTCTTTATCGGACTGTTGAATATAGATCACTTATCTATGACAGGACCTGAATTCTTAAACACTGTGGAAAATAATTATCCGATGTGCTTATTACAAATACGTTATTCCAATATAAATATGTGAACTAACGAGATAACAGTTTATTTACAGGAGCAGAACTAATGTTCAAATGTTCAAATGTGTGTGAAATCGTATGGGACTTAACTGCTAAGGTCATCAGTACCTAAGCTTACACACTACTTAACCTAAATCATCCTAAGGACAAACACACACACCCATGCCCGAGGGAGGACTCGAACCTCCGCCGGGATCAGCCACGCAGCTCATGACTGCAGCGCCCCTGACCGCTCGGCTAATCCCGCGCGGCTACTAAAAGTATACTCGTCCACAAAACCCATGTGGACAATTATCTGATAATCGGTCAAGCTTTGCTTTGTCGCAGCTCTTTAGGACAAAAGAATGGACAGCTCCCTGCTTTTTGCGTTTCCGATAGCGCCTACGATAAGAATCTGGTGTCATATTATGTTTCAGAGCCGTAAACTGTTTACTTTTTCACCTCATACTAAAACAAAAGCTATGATATGAGACGAGGAAATGACTTATATGCTTCTCAGGAACTTAAGTTTTTCGCGTTAATTTTCTCACTTCATTCTAAAACAAGGACGTTAATATGAGAAGAGGAAATGAAATATACGCTTCCAAGACATATTATTTCCTTGTGTGCTACTACTGCATACATGAAAGCCCTGCAGTTAATTTTTGTATGTTGGATAAATTTTGATATCACCTCACATTCCTTTGTGAGAAGGTTCCTATTTCCCTAGGATTCAAATAGAGTGGACATTTCATCACTGGTTAATATTCTCATGTCTAATGACATGATACCCGTTGCAATTGCTCCATGGCACCTGTGAGTAGAGTCTCACGTTGGTTACTATAAGAACACGCAGGCAGTGATATCCGCTCACTGCAGTCAGAGCCAAGGTGATTTCTTTCTGTTTATGGCGAAGCGTCTGCTGCAGTGTCCACGCTCAGCCAACATAAACAAATCGCGGCGGCATTGGGCAGTGCTGATCGCTGCGCTTGTCGCAGGCCTCGACAACAAGAGCGCACTCTCTGCTAACGATACTATGGAGTTAATACATCTTACTTAACGTAATATGCAGGACGTGGGTTAGGTGAAAATTCAGTTTGTAACTTCCCATCGCATTAACATACTTTACAGTCATATTTGATGCCCGGATGTCTGTCTGATGTTAATAGTATTGATTCAGATTGTGCATTAACACGAAAACTCACTCACACACACACACACACACACACACACACACACACACACACACACACGCACACACTCATTGATTCCAGTGAGGGTGACAACTACTGTGTGTTGAACAACACATGCACCAGTCAGTTCCTCAGTTGGCGTCGAGTGGATGAGTTTTTTCAATTACCTTGCATTGCAAGAATTGTATGTAAGAGCCTGAAAGTAAATGGACTTGTATCCTAAAGAGCTGCGACAAAGCAAAGCTTGACCGATTATCAGATAATTGTCCACATGGGTTTTGTGGACGAGTATACTTTTAGTAGCCGCGCGGGATTAGCCGAGCGGTCAGGGGCGCTGCAGTCATGAGCTGCGTGGCTGATCCCGGCGGAGGTTCGAGTCCTCCCTCGGGCATGGGTGTGTGTGTTTGTCCTTAGGATGATTTAGGTTAAGTAGTGTGTAAGCTTAGGTACTGATGACCTTAGCAGTTAAGTCCCATACGATTTCACACACATTTGAACATTTGAACATTAGTTCTGCTCCTGTAAATAAACTGTTATCTCGTTAGTTCACATATTTATATTGGAATAACGTATTTGTAATAAGCACATCGGATAATTATTTTCCACAGTGTTTAAGAATTCAGGTCCTGTCATAGATAAGTGATCTATATTCAACAGTCCGATAAAGAATGTGGTTTACACAGTCTATCATATGATGACAGTCGTGGTCGGATATCCACATTAAGACTACCTGGCTGAATCCGATTAGAACGATCTGGTATCGAAATGAAATTACAGAAATCGGATAATTTGAACGTCTGTATTTCAACAATGCTTCGCACATAAATTCCTATGATGGAGTAACAGGTAGCAACTGTCTAAGAAAAAGTGAGAAATATGTCTACTAGTAGCAATGTAACGTAATTATAAACCACATTTATGTGATGGAAATACTGAATCGAACAATACACATCTATTTCAGTGGTGGGAAGATACACCATATGGGATTTGCTGAGACATAATGACAATAATAATAATAATAATAATAATAATAATAATAATAATAATAATCGCGTGTGGCGGATAGTGGAAACCCTCCCCCATATGGGTGGTACCGAGGAAATCAAATACTAGGGGTGAACCAAATACTAACACAATCCTGAACGGCTACTCAATCCGTTGAACGCAAAATCCAGACACGTCTGAGTGAAAATCACCGTTACTCTGGTCACCGTGTTAGCTCAATGAGCTTGGCTGAAAATATTTGCTTTCAAAGGCTTCAACACCCTCTGGTCCTGTCCGGTCCTGGTATCACCCAAGCACAACCAATGAAACACAAGCAAACGTAAACTATGCAAGCAAAGTCAACTTTATCCCAGGTGGTACACAACCCGGCTGTCGACAGGCGGCAGTTGGATTTTCGGATTCTGGGGAGTCCAGGTTAGCACGACAGAGAATATCGAAGATCTCTGGTAAATTTCCCTACAAGCAAAAAACATGCATTTAAAAGTAAACATCGATACCTTGATCCAAACACGAAAACTAAATAATTTCACAAAAGAAATGGACCGACAAAAAATTCTCATCCTTGCACTTCAAGAACCACGACTAACTGACAATGAAACCGTGTATTAGGGAAACCATTGCATCTTCAAGAGCAGAATACAACAAAAGGTAACGAAAGGCGTACCAATCTTCGGCATTGCATTTCTTGAACACCGATCTATCAACTCTGCCAAAGAATTCACACCGATCGACAATCAAAAGGTTCCAATGGCTCTGAGCACTATGGAACTTAACAGTGGAGGTCATCAGTCTCCTAGAACTTAGAACTACTTATACCTAGCTAATCTAAGGACATCACACAAATTCATGCCCAAGGCTGGATTCGAACCTGCGACCGTAGCAGTCGCGCGGTTCCAGACTGAAGAGCCAAGAACCGCTCGGCCGCCGCGGCTGGCCCGTCAACAAGCGACTTATGACTATGGTCATTCAGAGCCCCAGTAAAACATATACACTCATCAATGCACGTGTCCCCACCAACATCGACGGCCGGAGTGTTCGAGAGGTTCTAGGCGCTACAGTCTGGAACCGCGCGACCGCTACGGTCGCAGGTTCGCATCCTGCCTCGGGCATGGATGTGTGCGATGTCCTTAGGTTAGTTAGGTTTAACTAGTTCTAAGTTCTAGGGGACTGATGACCACAGCAGTTAAGTCCCATAGTGCTCAGAGCCATTTGAACCATTTGAACCCACCAACATCGAAAATAAGAAAAACACCGACAATGTTGAAAAATTCTGGAACACACTCGAAAATACCATGAGCAAAATTCACCAAGATGACGTGAAAATACTAATGGGAGACTTCAACTCTATTTGGGACAGAAAAAACGTGTAGAAAAATCATTGGTACAAATTCAACACACCGAAACGCTTAGACTAACGTCACACGTCTGACTGACATTTGCCAATTGAACCACAAAAGGATGTCTTCCCGCTTTAAGAAAAAACCAGTCCCCAGGTAACATGCTTAGTAACCAGGTGCAAGCTGCTTTTGTTCGCCTTTCGAGACTTGCTGAAAGCCAGATTTTTAATTCTTTTGTAGCACAGCTACAAGCAGGCAGATAAAAACTTAATAAGGGAATCGTAAGACAACGCTCGAGCAAAATTCTTCTTGCTACTTTCAGTAACTCTTAGTGTCAGAGTGAAAACCTTACGGTACTGCCAGATTCATAATGCCACTTTTGTTTTCTGCCGACATTTTTTTGTTGTTGTGAATACATAATTTTATCTATGAAAAGCCCCATTTTCATAACACTTACGAATGGTACAGGAAATGAAATAAATACAGATCTTTTCTAAGTGTAAAGTCTGTAATATCCTACTAATTCGTGTTAAAATAAGCCCAATTGTCTCACAGAAACTTAATGCTTTATTAAGATAGACTGCCGTCGTGATGTTTCTGTATTAAGCTGACTTTAGTTTGTATTAGTACAGTGAATATTTTAATTGCATTTTCCATTAGTTTACTAAACGCAACAGTAATTATCAAAGAGAAATTAATTAGCAGCAGAATTTTCTTTCACGATATCTAAAACGATATGACAATGGTAAAGTTGTTTACAAATTCTACGCCTGTAGAAACCTACTTGTTCTAACGATGTCAATAAACCAGAGTAGTTTTAAAAGTATTTTCGTCTAGAAATGAATTGCCTTGACGGTTGATCGATCTAGAGTGGGAAAGGTAAAATTTTACAAATATATGACGAGAGGGACAAGTGCTTGAGAGAGGACTTCCCTATCAATACAAATGTGCCTGAGAGACGACTTTCCTATCAATCTCCTGGATAGTTTTGTTTCTCAAATCAACATAGTGCGTTATCATGCAGTAGCACAGGTGATGTATTTTTGTTGCTCGATTTTCTTACACTGTGACCGAAAGGTGACTCAGTTGTTGGCAACAAATTCCAGCTGTGTTGCACACACCCTGGGGGCAGAATTCGTAGCCCAAAACACACTTTTGGATTTATCAGATGTAAAATAATATGTTCACGCAACTCTCTCCTCGAGTTTACGTCTTTTGGTGGGGCTCAGCCTTTCATTTCTTCTTAGGAAGTTAACGATAAAGGCATCATAACACGTCACCAGTAACAGTACTGCATAGGAATGCTCGATGAGTGACCTGATGACGTTCAATAATAGTTACTCTGTTGATTTTTGTTGTTTCGAATTAGAGCATGCAGTACTCCTACACCAGACTTCTGAACATTGCCTGTTGAATGCAAATTCAAGTGGTTCATAATTATTTTAGTAAATTCACTCGATATTTTTATGTCCTTTAAATTACATTTGCTACATGATTCGCATTGAAGACGTAGGAAATGTATGTTATTTGGTCCGGGAAGCACGTTCCAACAGAAACTGATGCTTACACTGACATTTATGTTGCGAATTAGTCGTCTTATCCATCACATGGATAACGAGGATGCTCCGTTTTGCTACAGTTGTTTCATAGCTAACAAGGGAACCTTCCCATCGCACCCTCCTCAGATTTAGTTATAAGTTGACACAGTGGATAGGCCTTGAAAACTGAACACAGATCATTCGAAAAACAGGAAGAAGTTGTGTGGACCTATGAAAAAAATATTCAAACCAAACAAACTGAGTAGTCCGTGTGCATGATAAGCAACATCAAGGATAGCTTGAGCACGGGAGCGCAGTGGTCGCGTGGTTAGCGTGAGGAGCTGCAGAACGAGAGGTCGTTGGTTTAAGTCTTCCCTCGGGTTAGTTGTTTGATTTTTTTAATTTTCAGACAATCATCACCACACGTACTGTTATTCAACAAATGTAGGAAATAATCATACAAATGTTCGACAATCGTTCGATCCCTTAAGGAACTTTCCGATGCCTTACAGTTCGGAAAATATTCATTGACATTGTTATTGGAGTCACGAGCTATATTTGCTGGATTCATATTGCCCACGCAATGCATCGCACGTATTTAATGCACTCTCGTCCAAAGTAGCGAACAGTTAACTGCCAGCCAGGGAGCCTCATTAGCAGGAATACTCTCTCTTCCGTGCGCTATAGTCGACTGACGTCATGTCTTTCGATGTTTTTTAGGTGTAGCGTCATCATACTACGGCGCGGTTACCTCGCATCGGACAGACGGACGGACAGATAATAATTGTCTGAAAATAAAAATTAAACTTTTCACTCCTGGGAAAATTTGACGGAAGGACCTCTCGTTCCGCAGCTGCGTGCGCTAACCACGGGATCACGGCGCTCCTGAGCTCACCCTATCCTTGATGTTGCCTATCTTGCGCAAGGACTACTCAGTTTGTATATTTTGCTTATTTTTTTCATACTTCCACACAACTTCTTCCTGTTTTCTCGATTGATCTGTGTTCAGTTTTTCAAGGCCTATCCCCTGTATCAACTTATAACTAAATCTGAGGGCGGTGCGATGGGGATGTTCCCTTGTTAGTGGTATTGTGTGTTGGTGGCGTTGCCAGTTTACATACTGTGCATGTAACTCACAATAAATGCGTTGGATGCCTCCTGTGATCAGTTTACTTGAAAAACGTTTGTTGTCATCGTAATTTGTGTAACTGTCTCTCCGACTTCCAATTTGACAATTTGTGGAAAAATTGTTTACCTTCTTAGTCCTAGTTTCAAACATTGTCTGATAGAAAATGTAGGCATGAAGGAGTCTGTAAAAGCAATTAATCGCTATTATAGCAAACTTTTGAATCCACTGGACATTTGAATTCTATATATTGATTCTGAGAGTTTTGTTATTTCTCTTGTTATTTACTGTCCCAAAGTCATCCGTGAGAATAAAATTAAAGGCAGTTGGATTAGGTTCCTGATCTATAAACTGTGATTTAATATTCTGCGCTGCTAAATAAATTTTGAAGGTTGTATTCTTTACGTAAAACAGAGTATCGATGTCAGTCCTAGGATTGACGATAAACGTCAGAAATACAATTACGGAAAAGTGACATATCGATTACGGCTACTCACCATCAACAATAGTTGTTACCCATTGTTTAGTATTTGCTATTTTACCGTCGTTACCCTTTAGAGGCCAACCTGATCTTTCCACAGTGCCATTTTTACTTGCTTCTTAATATGTCCTATAACTAAAGATTTGTTGAAAATATGAACTGTTAAATACGCTATTCCACAAATTAAAAACTTCCAGTTATTCTTCATATCTTGAAACTTACTACCGTTGACTTTCACTGAAGGAAAGATACGTAATAATAAAATGAAATCAAAGATTAGAATGTCGAAGCATAGTGTGAATGGTTAAAATGAAATGAACTAAAAATCATCTTCTTGTCTAAAACACTTTACTCTTCCAGAGAACTTCGGTACCTCTCAAAATTTTTTCAGCTCTGATGTTTAGCCACATGTGGAAAAATAGCGGGTCTCATGATGCAGCACTGTTTAGCCGTCACAAAATAAAGCCTCAAAAATCAGTAAATAAAACTATTCTTGTACAGTTGCTCCGAATCGCATATACCAACCGCCCTTTGCTGCGACAACTACTCAAAGTCTATTGGGTATTTGATTTTGTTCTGCTTTTTCGGGCCTCCTTACCTCTCCTTCTAGCCCAACCTTTGTTCTGCAATTACGTCTTCATCGGGGAGCTTCTCCTCAACATTTTTATTTTGTGCTGAACTGTTTTGTACCCTTCTTGCATACACATGTGTGTCACGTATTTTATAGAGACTGAATGAATATATAAGGTGAGTATTTCTTCTCTTATCAAATTAAATATTACATATCTTGCTGTGAATTAATTTGTTTGTCCCCATTCCAATTATTGCGTTTCCTTGAAATTATATAAAACATAAGTCTGTAAAAAAAAATCGCGTATAGCCTCCTTTGGCTTCCACAACAGCTGGAAGTCTGTTGGGCATTGAGCCCACAACTCGAGCCACAGAACTAGGAGATTCAAGTAACTCATTCCAAGCTTCATGAATTTGCTGATTTGTCGTGCGTTGACAAATGGGTGGTTCTCACTGAAACGGCGTATCTACTGATCCTGAGCTTGCGTTGTTTTGCGGCGACGGCCATGAGGCCTCCCATTCAAGTTACCACTCTCTTCCTTTCGTCTGATCCACCTGGCTACCGTCGACTTGTGAAGACCCATAGTTCTCGCTATGTCGGCATTTGAAGATCCCTCTGCATGGAGTATTATAGCGCCCTTGTCTGCCTCAGCCAGATGGGCCATTTAGCGTTGACTGAATGATTCGTCGCGGTTAATATTGGCTGCGGAAACAGCGCTGGCAGGAAACAGACTGCCTCCTCCAAGATGGCAGCCGCAACGCAGTGGCCAAGTATGTGTAACACGGAAATCGATGGCATAAAAGACAGATCGCAAGCCCGTGCCCGTGTCATTACATAGTGGAGCAACTTAGAATCTCTAATTTTTCTCAGAAGTGACTGGTCCACTCTTGTCATGTCTTATCCTGATAAATATTACATGAAATGAAATGTTTACGTTTTGCATATGCGGCAGGCCTGAGGCAAGAAACATTTCTGAAATATCTGAGGCAACCTGAAGAACACTTCGTGAATATTATCTGTAGAAGGTTGCCTTATAAGAAGGAAAACGTGTTTATCCCCGCTCGCCGTGTTTCCAGGTGGCGCAGTTTACTCGGAGGCATACATAATTCTCGCCGGGCGTAAGAAGCGACTCGACGAGCGAGGGGAACTCGCCAAATGTCATAGGCTGATTGTCCCGAAACTTTGCTCAGTGAAGGAGAGGACAAAATAAGCGAACATGTGTTTCGGCTTATCTGCAGACACTCGACCGTTTCCGAGAAAACGACGGTCAAAGTTATCAACGCGCTGTTGCTCTAGTGTAGATACCTTCTGCAGCCGAGAACGCAATTGAAGCGGTGGCTACCGTCGTTCCTTCTTAACACTGATTCCCGTGTTCGATACCACATTGGGTTTTTTAATTATTTTATTTTCCTGCCTCTCTATCAGAATTATCTACGAATGTTTTTTTCTAAGTTATGTTGAAATAATGTTGTCATTATTCGCCAATTAACTTTATGTGTAATTAATGAATTAAAAAGTAATAAACGAATGAGACAAGCTGATCTAACATCATCTGGGCTGCCTCATGTATCGTTATAACCAAATATTTTATAAATGTTAATCTACATTCAGATCCGATGATGGCACCTTTAGTGTGTTGAAACCGGTTATCCAGTAAACAATATTTAAGCGATCTTGGCTTCTGAATTATTTCTACAACAGAGTGATCGCCCCACTACGCACTGTGTGTTCCCTTTTTAACTTATTTCTTTACACAGTAAATTAACTGACGAATAACGACAACAGTGTTTCAACATAAATTGGAATAAACATTCGTAGATAATTCAGAGAGTGAGGGGAAAAAAAAGGAAAAACCGGGTTTCGAACTCGCAGCGCAAAGTTCAGAAATCGCTATGGTAGCCGCAGAGCCACCGCTCCAGTTGAATGCTTACCCGCTAAGAGGTGTCTACACTATAGTAACAGCGCATTGAAAACTTTGACCGTCGTTTTCTCAGAAGCGGTAGAGTGTAAGCAGATAAGCCGAGACAAGTGTTCGCTTATTTTGTCCCCGCTTTCACTGAGCGAAGTTTCAGCAAGATCGGGGTATTTCCTCGGGAACACAGGAAGAAACCATAGTAATAATGTAATTCAAGGCTCGCAAGAAAAGATTTAAGTGGTCCTTTTTCCCGCACACTGTTAATGAGTGGGACGGTAGAGAAATAACCCTAACCTTCTGCCAGGCACGTAAGTCCGGATTGCCAAGAAATCCTGTTGATGTAGTCATGTAGATGTAACGACGAAATTATGTTTTAATTACGACATGTGACTTTCATTTGATTTAAACATCGAAGTTGTTTGCTGTTTCAAAATGGTTCAAATGCCTCTGAGCACTATGGGACTCAACTGCTGTGGTCATAAGTCCCCTAGAACTTAGAACTACTTAAACCTAACTAACCTAAGGACATCACACACATCCATGCCCCAGGCAGGATTCGAACCAGCGACCGTAGCAGTCGCACGGTTCCGGACTGCGCGCCTAGAACCGCGAGACCACCGCGGCCGGCTCGTTTGTTGTTTATTTACATTTTGTTCAATAGTTTCAGGCATATACAAACACCTAGGCGCGTTAAATTGATATTGAAATAAAGTGTCATGCGTGGACCAATAACAATAAATTCCCACCTACTTGTTATAGTACTGCAGTATCTGCCAGCGTCTTCAGAAGTGGATATCGCATACGAAGTTCCTAGGGTGTTTGTAATGGATATTGCAGACGACTTCGACAAAGTTTGAATGTAGCTTCGTAAAAGTTCCGTGAGCAAACGATCTGAGTTGCTGGCGAATACAGTTTATCCTCACTAGACAGTATATATTATCATTATACATGAGGTGAGTAGGGTTTCGCCGCGTTGCGGTGGCCGAGCGGTTCCAGGCGCTTTTTTTTTTTTTTTTTTTTTTTTTTTTTTAGAGGTGGAGCCCCTCCACGCCCACACCGGCATGATGGCCAACACAAAAGGTCTACGGCCATCTCTGCATAAGGGTTAGTATTCACTAAAGTGAGGTGTCGCAGGATGTGGGTACTGCGATGTTTGCGTACGTCTGGTTAGGATTAACCATTAATACGCGCTCATCTGGAGATAGATTGGTCGAAGTCTGACGAAGGGTAGCGGTTTGAAGGGCAGAGGAAAAAAAGTGCCAAGGCAAGAGCCAAGGGAAAAAAACCTCTGCGAAAGTTAGGTCGGGCGGCAAGAGCAGTAGCGGTTGTCTTGCTGCCTGCGATAGGTTGTACAAGGATAGGCTTTGTTAGTAGTGGGTATCATGCATGTCGATACCTTGATGTCGTGCGTTTGTGCTGCTCGGCGGCTGGTGCTGGTACAGAGTCCTCGTTCAGCGTCCTGCAACCTGCAACAGTTAGTTTTGTTATCGGTCTCGTGTCCGATGGTCATATACCGGAGGCACAGTGTGAGGGAGTGTTGGGAGATTGTTCGTGCGTCTGTGGGCGAGCTCGTCGGTGTCCCTGCTGTGGCCTGTTGGTCGGCTCTAATAGCAGCTGGTAGTTGCCAGTCAGTGTTGCTGATATGCAGGGGCTTACCGACGTTTGTCGCTGTTTGCGTATGTTAGTTTACCATAGGTGGTTATGCCCTAGCAAGCAGTGTCTTTGGCCGCTTGTGTTTCCACCTGTGGTTGTGATCGTAGTTTCCCAGAGTGAGGATGAACGGATTGTTCGAGTGTCTCGAGTTCCTGTATAGTCGTGTGGCGTGTTTCTTGAATACTTCCTTGAGGGTATCAAGGCGGTATTCACGGTGAAGATCCACGGTGCGTGTGTAGCGTGGAGCATTGCTAATGATTCGTAGCACCTTGTTCTGTATGATCTGCAGGCGGCGCAGTCGTGTGGGAGCTGCATATCCCCAGACGGGAGCTGCGTACGTCATCAGAGGTCTAATCAGTGTCGTGTATAAGGACCTCGACACCCTCCTATTCAGTGTGCTTTCCCTGTTGAGCATTGGGTAGAGGTGTTTGAGCCTCGCGTGCGCTCGGTTGGCAACGTATTCAATGTGGTCCCCCCATGTAAGTTTCCGGTCCAGCCAGACACCAAGGTATCTGACTTTCTCTCGGAAACGTATTGGGCGTGTATGTAGTGTTATCGGTCTACAGTGTTGGTGTTTGCGCAGTAGTTTCGGTCTGCGTGTGAACAGAACTGCTTCGCACTTGTCGACGTTTACTTTAATACGCCATCGCTCCAGCCAAGGCTCAGCTGTTCTGAGTGCTGTCTGTATTCGTGAGTTGATGTTCGACGGTTTCCAGTCTTGCGCGAGGATGGCTGTGTCATCCGCGTAGACGGCTAACGTCGTGTTTCGTGTCGCTGGGAAGTCATTAATGTACAGGTTAAACAAGATGGGCCCTAGGATGCTTCCTTGGGGTACTCCAGCTTGGATACCGTGTTGTGTTGATTGTTTATCCTGCACGTTAGTGTTGAAACATCTGTTCGTGAGATATGAGTGTATGAGACGTACGAGTCCGTCCAGGAAACCATCTTCGCTTAGTTTGCGTATGAGTCCGTTGTGCCAGAGACGATCGAAAGCCTTTTCGATGTCTAGGAACACGGCCCCTGTGGCTTTGTTCATGTTGTAGCCGTGTGTTATATGTTCGACTACGCGGAGGAGTTGTTGTGTTGACGAGTGGTGTTTCCTAAAGCCGAATTGCTCCGGTCTTAGGGTGTCGTTGGCGATGCAATGCCTAGTGATACGTTTTAGTATTACCTTCTCAACAATCTTGCTGAGCGAGCACAGCAGACTGATGGGTCGGTAATTTTGTGGGAGGGAGTGGTCTTTCCCTGGCTTCCTGAACATCAGGACCTTGGCCGCCTTCCAAAAGTCAGGGAAGTGTTGGTGTGTCAGGATGGCATTCGTTATGTGTGCGAGGTATTCTACGGCTTTATCCGTGAACTCCTGGAGGACACGGTTTTGAATGCCATCAGGCCCAGGGGCTTTTCTAGCGGTGGTGTGCTTGATAGCCCATGTAACTTCATTTGTGCTAGTACGTCTTATTTCGTTGCGCGAGGGCTGGGCTACAAGTCGTGTAACCTCCTGGTCCGTTTCAAGTGTGAATGCTGGGTCTGAAGGAACCAGATTCGGCATGAAAGACGCTGCAAGTGTTGAGGCCATAAGCTCTGCCTTCTCCGTCGCGGAGTAGGCTGGGCCGTCTGGTCCTTGTAACGTGGGAATGTAATGTTTCTCCCTGGTGAAGTGTCTGGCCAGCTGCCACACGCCAGGACGTGTGGTATCCAGCCCTGCGAGTTTCTGTCCCCATTGTTCGTTTCTGAATGTTTGAATTTTATTTCGTATTATGCCCTGGAGTCTGTTGACGTGCAGTTTATAGAACGGGCGCCTGGTACGCTGCCAGTATCTCCTGAGGCGGTTCCTCATTGAGATAAGGCCCAGGATTTCCTGGGGCAGGGCCGTCGAGTGTTGTCTTGGTGTTGTAAATGGAATGGCGTCAGTCATTGCGTCTAGGACGGCAGTTGTGAGAGCCTCCACAGCCTCATCGATTTGCTGTGTGTTATTAATTTCGTGGGTGTTAGGAATGCGACTATCAAGCGTTTCCTTGAACAGTGTCCAATTCGCACGCTTGTAGTTAAGCATCCTGCGCGGTACGATGTCCTGCAGTGTCTCTTCCATGTGCAGTATTACAGGCATGTGGTCTGAGTCCAGATCGTTTTCAACCGTTAGGTTGAGTGTGCATGTGATGCCCTTTATGAGGGCTATGTCTAACACGTCTGGCCTATGTCGGGCCTGTGTGGGCACGAACGTGGGAACGTCCGGTCCAAGTATAATGTAGTTTCGGCCTAGTGCGTGTTCGTACAGTTTCTTGCCGTTGGAGGTTCGTATTCGTGAGTTCCAATCGGGGTGTTTTGCGTTGAGGTCTCCAGCGGCTATTACCCGCGGTGCTATGTTGAGTACTGTGCTGATATCGCGTGTTACTATGTTTTTAGGAGGATTGTATAGCGATACCAGTGTGGTGTTGGCTCCGTTGAACTTGACCCTGACGGCCGTAGCCTCTAGTCTTTCAAGTGCTGGGAGCTCGATGTTCGTGTGGTCGATGTCTCTGTGTATGATGATTGCCGTGCCGCCCCCCCTCCTGCCATCCGCTCGGTCGGTACGATAGACGCAATAACCTGGGAAGTTTAGTTGTTTGCGAGGCGTAAGCAGTGTTTCGTTCACAAGAGCGATTCGGATACCCTTTCGCTCCATGAACGCGGCCATCTCGGCTTTTTTGCTTGCGATCCCGTTGGCATTCCAAAACAGGATCTGTGTGATAGTGTTTAAGTCTGCGTTTCGGGGCTGGTGTGGTGTATTATCCATGTAGTAGTGTAAAAAGCGGTGTGATAGTGGCTTTGGCGCTAGTCCAGTTGAGCGTACCCGACATGAACTGCATGAAGAGTTGTGAGACACACCCCATAATCTTCGTGACTATTTCGGTGGTCGTGCGTCCGGGGAATAATGTTTCCATTATTCTCTGGAATGTTGTAGTGATGTTGGTCATGTCGGCCTGCGAGTTATTGGTCGTGTTAGCGGCCGCTTGTTCCAGTGTTGGCGTTTGGTGAGGGCTGGCCTGCGAGTCGGTTGTTCGTGTGGCAGTTGTTGGCGCCTGTGTGCTTTCTGTGGTGAGTGGGTGTGTTATGTGGGTTGTTGAGTTGGTGTCCGGGATGTGTTCGTGGGTGTTGGTGTTCTGTTGCCTGTTTACTTGTTGTGGTGCGGTCGTGTTCCTCGTGCTACGGCTGTTTCTCCTTCTCCTCCTCCTCTGGCGCTGGGGTTGTCCCTGTGTAGGTGCGTTTTCTGTAGCCTGTGGTGGGCTGCAGTTCGCGATCTCAGGGGGTAGTGTGTTGTTGTTGCTTGTTTCGTGTGGTGTGCCCGGTGCGGGTGTGGTGTCAGGTGTTGTGCCTGTCTGTTGTGTGTCTGTTGCTGGGGGTGTTTGGTGAGCGTGTTCTGAGCTCTGGGGCTCCTCTGACCGTCCCGCGCTGCTGGGGCTGCCAGCGACCACTCCAGCGAAGGATATTCCACTTCTTACTGGGCGCGGGGGCGGCTTTGGGACTGTTATGGCGGTAGGTTTCGCATGTTTCGCGATTTTGCGCCTCAGAGCTGCTTTGTAAGCAATGCACCCTCTGTAGTTTGCCGGATGGGCAGCACCACAGTTGGCGCACTTGCGAGGTGCTGTATGGGGGAGTTTGCAGCGTTGGGTTGTGTGACCGCCAGCGCAAATGCGGCAGCGGGGTGCGAGACCGCATCTGATACCCGCGTGCGCATAGCGCTGGCAGTTGTGGCATTGTTGGGGGGTGCGCGGCGTGTTGTACACCTCCACATTGACGACCATGTGAAGAAATAGCTTTATCTTCAGCAGGTCGCGGGATTTGGCCGTGTCGGCCAACTCCGCCATGTAGTTGTGAGACGGTCTCGCTGTGCCGAACTCTGACATTCGGTTTACCCGAATGCACTCCCACCCGAGAGCAGAGAGTTCATTGTGTACCGTTTCGGTTGGGGTTCGTGAGTCTATCCCCTTTATCACGTACTGCTGTGTCTTTTCCAAGACTGTCCTGTACGTGAAGTGTTCTACCTTCCTTTCTTTGAGAAAGTCCAGTAGATTCGTGTAGTCTGCCTTGTTCGCCACGTACAGTGCGGCGTGTTCCCCGGTGAGCTTAGAGTAGTATGTTGTGGGGCTGTGCTTGTTGTTAAATTCTTTGTTTAGGAGACTTAGGTCTCCGTAGTTGTGAATGATGACCGGTGGGAAGCCGGTCGCGGTGTTGTTAGTGTTCTGCGTAGCTGCTTGTATATTTGTGGTTGCTGCAGTCGCAGGGTTGTTTGTGTTGGTCCCTGCGTTATTGTTGTCTGTTCTCGGTGTAGATGGTGTTGGCAGCAGCGCTCGGCCGTTGCCTCGTGAGTTTGTGGGCTCACTTGTCTGCGTATTTGGCTGCTGTTTGCGCCTTGGGCCGACCTGCTGCCACGGCCCGTCTTCATCTGTATTTGTTGTGTCCTCTGTCGGCTCTGGCTCCGGTTCCGTCGGTGCCTGGGCCGCCAGAGGTGAAGTAGGGGGCATATCCTTCTGTTGTTCAGCAGGTGCCTGTGTGTGTGGTGTGGGTGTTTCTGTTTGTGTGTTTACACTGCCCAACAGCTCTGCGATCAGCTCCTGCTGTTCCGCGATCTGTCTGTCCTTCAAGGCTACCTGCTCTTGGAAGGTGGACAGTGGGACGGAAATGGCGGCGGGAGTAGCCGGCATTTCCGCCTCTTGTGCTGCAGCTTTGCTGCGGGTAAGTGGTGGGGAAGAACAGGAAAGATCGGACATCTTTGCTGTTACAGGAGTTTTTATTGGATAGGGAGGGATGGATGCACGACAATTTGCTCTTTTCACGAGAAGACAAAATTTGCTTTTTAGCGAAAGCGCTGTGTATCGTGTTCCTACAGAAGAGGGGTATCCCTACGTCCTATCTGCGCGGAGTGCAATGCGCGGCGCAAGAGAGCGCGGGATGAAGAGAGCGGCCTACAGTGCGCGGGGTTATCCGACGTGAACGGGCCCCTGACACTGAGATTACCCTACCAAAGAACGGGAGAGTCCCGCTGGGGAGGTTTGCAACCGAAGTTGCAGGGAGTTGAGCCGAAACTCTTGCCACTTAGCGCCCGAAAGCGTTAAGCGGCTTGCGCGGGTTCGTGCCGCTCAGTAGAGCGTCACTGGCAGCTACGCCAGTAGCAGCTTATTTGAGACCACTCCGAGGAGCTATCAGCGGGCAGCTACGCCAGGTGCAGAGAGCAGCGTTCCGCTCGGGTCGGCTGCTCGACTGCGAGTCCAGGCGCTTCAGTGACGAACCGCACGGCTGCTTCAGTCGCAGGTTGGAATTCTACCTCGGGCATAGATGTCTGTGATGCCCTTAGGCTAGCTAGGTTTAAGTAGTTCTAGGTCTAGGGGCTGATGACCTAAGCAGTTAGGTCGCATAGTTCTTGAAGCCATTTTTTGACCTTTCGCGTAAATTTTCTTTACATAAACTGTCGTATCTTTTGATTGCGTTGACATAGAAGCTCACTTTTTTACACCAGCATGGGACCGGTTACAGCAAGAAGTGCGATACATTTCCGCTTATTATGTCCACCCGTTCTGGAGGTAAACGGGTTTTAAGGGTTGGGTAGACCGATAGACGGTCAAGAAAGTGAGACTAGTAGGGTTCCGTTTTTACCGGTTTAGGTGACGAAATCCTAACAACGAAAACACTGAAGATGAGGGCCGCATAAATAACACCCGCTACTCTTTATTCGAAATGTTCTAGTTGCTGTCGATACATAAGCATATTAGTCGTAGCTATGTTTTCGATCCAAATCACGTTTACAGGAATGCAAATAGAATGTATTTGCCTATACACGTGGTAATTCACATCCCAGTATTAATGCCACCGCGTTTTAGAAGTACGAACATTCTCATTGCTAGCTAGCTTAAGAAACACTTCTGCTAATGAACGTTTTCTGGCTGTGGCGAGTCTAGTGGAGAATTCGAAACAATGCAGAATACGTTTGGCAGCTATGTAGCCGTTTATTTCCTGGGGTGGTGCAGAATTATCCTACAAAATTTACTCTCTAATAACAGTAATTTGTTATTTCGATAATCATCCCGAATGATTGTCACATAAGTGGTGACATAAAGGAAGAAAATTCATGTTTTTGAGTCCAGAAAGCTCTATGCAACAGAAACTGAAGATTTTCATTTCGAAATTGCCTGCTTGTTCATGTCTGGGGTAATAATAGAGGGCTGTTTGCCTAGGTTGTCTGCTAGCATAGTGAAAGGAAGGTCTGGTTTGTTTTCGGTTCTAATCTCTATGGAGGCAGGTAGAATATCAGTAAAGCAATTTTAAGAAATTCTCGCGCACCCAATACGTTTTATCGCTACCTTTATTCTGTACTGGCGCCCTGTGCATGTCAATATGACACTCTTGTCGAATTTCATACATGTTACTGCCTACTTTTTCCGCTTCTGTCAATAATGGAATTGACTTAAGCGTGGCACTGAATGATTTTTAACTGAATTTCGTTATGAATCTTCACGCATTGCTAAATTTGCACACTTTCATGGTAGGTCAGCAACGGTAATCCAGTATGACTGGTCTGAACGTTGACACAGACCGTTTCGCGGCCGAATGCGGATAATATTTTGCTACTTCGTAACGATCTGGGGTTCTTTGTCTTACTGAAACAGTTAAGTCATCTCGATAAGTTGAAATTCATTTTTATTTGTCCAGTTCATACCAATTAGCGTTTGTTCTTTCAGTTCTGTCTTATATTTACGTGTTGTATTTAACACACTAATCAGCATTAATATAGTCTTACAAATTATGGAATACAGTCTAAAAAAGTTCAGATAGTTTTTCAATTTCACGCCTGCGCATAGTATGTTGGTAGCACTTCGTCGCCTTGCCTGTTATGCTGTGTAGCAGACTTTAAAGCCGTGCGGATCAGCATAACGAAAAGGCGAGGGGTCTCGCTCGTTTTGTCCACGACTGTACCTAGATTGAGCCTTTTGCATTTATCTTTTCCGATTTTCTACCTTTCCTACTAAGTTCAAGCATCCGGTTGGAGGGCCAATCTAGAATCTTTTGTTAATTGATACATCATTACGGCACGGCTTAAACTACGGGCCACATAAGGTGTTTATAATGCTGTGCTTGCCATTGCCTACTGCATCCTCGCACCCCTTAGATGCACTTTAACACTCCTAGGGCAAGAAGGTGCCCTGAGTCACATTCGACATCTCTATACCATTTGACAAGTCCGTTGAAAGACCGAGGATGACTCCTTACGCCGAAAGTGCTTGTTCACCTTTTCTGATTTTTATTCAAATGACAGCAGTGGCTGCGACAGAACCAAGACGATTTTCTGTACTAGTCGGAGCAACTACAACTAGAGCGCTGCTCCTACCACACGTAAAGTAAGCTAAAGTCTGTGGCACGAGTCTGACACCCGGTTATTGACCTAGCTGCCAGTGAAGTGCAACGCTTCTTGAAGCAGTAGGAGAGGAAACAGGTGAGCCCATCGCAGCGATCTAGTAACCTATATAAAATCAGTGAAAAAACAGTCTTGATGACGATGGCTATTTTATTAAAATGACTAGTTTCGGCCTAGGCTTATGCCATCTTCAGGCAGTACCACAGCTGAAGTTGACGATGCGTGGAAGAGTCAGTTGACCTCAGTCTGAAGGTTCGACTACCGATGTGACAGCAGGCTGATTGCATTCTGTGCCGTGCTGGAGAGACGAACGATGAAAATTATCGCCCTTCTGTCAGAACGAACCGGGGACCTGTAGGGTAAAGGTCTATTTTATACCCGCTGCCCCTCGCCAGCTGCACTACTGGCACTGAAAGATTTATATAGTAAGTGAAATACTAGTAAATAATATTTAGTTCGGTATATTACCACTTGGTGCATCATTGAATGCAAATATCACGAAAAATACCTGTTTAACGTAATATTGCCACTTTAAAATACCCTTGTGTTCTGATCGAGCGGAACACAGTCTCTGGTTTACAGAGGTCGCCTTATTGATGGATGCGCGACCAAACAAACAGTTAAGTAGTGTCGCAGACTTAGCCAGTAGCAGTAGTGGTGTCGTGTTTTGTAGCTTTGCGGAATGAGCAATTTTTATGGCGGAGGTGCCGCACGTTGATTTCTGTTTGAGATGTCGGATGATGTTTGACTTTAATATGAAGAATGATTTTTAAGACGAATGTATAAAGATACAGGATCTGAGAAATAGGTAACTTATTTTGTTTTTGTTACCAGAAATCACGAATGCAAAAATTATTGCAGTGCAGGGATTTCAGTGTGTCCAACAATATGTGGTAATCAGGGAGAACTATCAGTCATGTAAAGAGCATTAACACTTGTTAGATGACATTGTTTTAGTGAGACAAGGAAACACATTTTTAATAGAATTTTTTTGTAGTATGACAATGCGGAGAGAAAGGATGGGAATATTTATATTAGTTGTAATTTAGTATTTTGTCATTAAAACGACTGAGCATATCATATTTCACGAAGCGAATAACCATTATTCAAAGAAAAATATTCGTTAAATTTTGCATTGTCACACCTTGCACGTTTGCGTTGCAATAATGAATAAATTTCAGAAGGAAACCAAAACTAATTTACTAAAGCAATTTGTTAAATAAAATTAGAATGAAGAGCACACTAAAGCTCTCTAGATTAATGCAGATTGTATTTTCAATGAGGCCAGATCAGAGTCATGTTACCCGTCGCAAGGGAAGGATTTGTTGTAGGGCCTAATTAAACAGTTTTCGGAGAATATTAGGCTCAATTTCCAATTAGTGAACTTCCACGTAAATTCAGCAGATGTGTTTTTGAAGTAGGGCAGTCATTCTGAGTATTCTTGTGAATCATTGCTTTATGCCTTCTAAATTACACACAATCCGATGCATATCATATAAATTCAAAACATTGTTCTAGAAAAGTAATTCGCGTAAATTAGTTCACGTTCGTAAGTAGGGTAGCTAAGCAGAGTCTAGATGTCAATTTGTATTCGGAATTTTTGGGGAGTAATTTAGTTACACTTAGTTTCAGCATGAAACTGTCAAATACACAGGCATCTTCCGGTACTACCAAATCAAAATATTCCGCAGACACGTAATACATATAACGGTGTATTTTGCCACCTATGAAATTTATTGAAGTTCGGTATTGCCTCCGCCGAACCGTTGACAAAAGTTTGCTTATCGTGCGACTCATTTATCTGTGTTGCGTTATACTGCAAGCATCAAACCAAACACCTCTTCTGTCTCAAGGGCCCCCGCAAATGCCAACTTTTTCCAGGTTTCGTTTACCCGTTGTCCTCCTAGTGCGTGGTAACTTCCTTTCCGGTTGGCACCTGGAATATACGAGTGTGTGTCGGGAAAGACATTCCATTAGTTCTGCAACTTAATTACACTGATGATATAGTAATTTTGTTTGCTGCATCTTTCAAACGATTCTGCTTTAAAGCTTAAGCAACCTACGATTACAACTGCTGGCAGGGAAACATTGTTCTTTGGGTAATCACTATAGAGTTGAAATGTGCCCCATATTCTGCAGATACCTACCTCTGATGAACGAGTTAAGATGATTTTCTGTTCCCTGTTCACTTTTTTAAATGTCTGTCTCTATGGAATTCGTGCCTAGATCGAAGGAGGGAACGTATTACGATATTTTGACGGGAAATTACTTCGGTACACCAGATTCAGTATTCCGTTCCGCTGCCATTTGCGTTATGACAAAATGAATAAAAATTTTTGATCGATCTACTTACCATCAGAACAAATCAGTGACTGAAATTTTACTTTTGAATTCTTTCAACGCGTTTCTCATTCTCTTGCTATCTCCCATTTGGCGTCGTTCAACTTTTGTTTACCAACAACACATTCAGCTATTTTCAATCTGTAGTAGAACTTACATTTCATCTCTAGTCATTCTCTATCACCATGCTACACTTAATTCGCTGCTTAAGAATGTTTGACTTTTTCGTGGTTCAAATGGTTTAAATGGTTCTGAGCACTATGCGACTTAACTTCTGAGGTCATCAGTCGCCTAGAACTCAGAACTAATTAAACCTAACTAACCTAAGGACATCACACACATTCATCCCCGAGGCAGGATTGGAACCTGCGACCGTAGCGGTCATTCGGCTCCAGACTGTAGCGCCTAGAACCGCACGGCCACTCCGGCCGGCTTTTTCGTGGTATTACACGGCGATGCAGTAAGGTGACTGGTATACATGTCTACATGTCCTTCTGCATTTTCTCTGTTTATGTGACTACTACTGAAACTACTGGGAATATACTATTAGCCAATTAAGCAAACTGCGTGGTACTGATAGAAATTCCGTCCCATGCACTCCTGGTGTAACCTCTTCTTGTTGTTTTGTTTCCTCTCTGTATTGTCTGAAAGTTAAAAAGATGATTAAACAAGTGGTTTCACTTTTTCTAGAAAATGTTGCTACAACTACCGATAATTTTGTCGCTTTACCTTAAACAGAATGAACGACAGTTTTGCTTAATAATGAAATATGTAGGGCGCTGTCGGCACCTTTTTCCTTGTTTCTCAGTTTCATCACAACTGCTTCCCATATCATATTGTTATATGCTCACCTGCGTTGCATTATTCACTTTTTGATTGTCTTCGTTGCTCTTCAGTTCTATTTTTCAGTCTATGTGAAAGATTTTCTTCCGCTGTTTATCTACGATTTCGAACTATACGGCCTTCGCAGCTTATGAAACTCCTTTGAGGATGATCGCGTTTCAAATGAGTGGTACATTGACCTACAATTTGTGTTTCTATGTGATAGATGTTCTGCATCCTAAATGGAATATTCCGAACGATTCTCACTCGGATGATGCGATAGTAACGAACTTATTTTTTGAGGCCAGAAGGCTCGTTCCAACAGAACCTTCAGCATTCATCGCCATACATATCTTGTGAGGGCTCCCTCTTAACCATGATCAGGAGAACCAGAGAGCTCTGACTGTTTCAGCTGTGTTCTACCTTCTTATAAAGTGTTCGCCCTGCAAGGGGAAGGCCTCCTTATCTTTCGGTACTAATCTGGATGGAGATATTATTTGTACCTCAACTGTGAAAGAACCATTAGTAGTCAGATCGAGTGTATGTAAAGGGATCTTAAGACAAATTCTCCTCCAAAGTACTGTAGTTGCGTCCTTTCGTGGAAGTCCTTACTGTAAGGCTCTTTCTGTATGACAGTGGGCAGAATATAGACACAGACCGTTTTGAAGGTGTAATTCCTCACAATATGGGCTACTTTGTTTCCTTAAATACGACTTATTGCGATGAGTCATCATGATAAGGTGTAATTCATTTGAGTTAGTACAGTGCATACTAAATAGAGTTTCATTTTGTTAGTTTACTGAAGATAGCTGATAAACATAAGACATAAATTAATGAAGAGAGATTTAATCCTCCGCGTTATCTAAACAGTCCGACAATCCTTGCTTAACTTCTTGACTTCACGCCTGTTACTGGCACTTCATGTCTTTAGTCTCTGGAATATCTCGTGGGGACAACACTTTGTCGAACTTATTACCGCTCAGACGGTGGGAGCAGCCGACGTGTTTTCATGAAGCTTAGAGCTATGACAGCTACGGCAACATTACTGGCAGTGTGTCGCACGCCGTACAGGTTCAGCGGACGAACCACAAGCAGAGTGTTCCAAAGCCCCTAGCCTCACTCATATCCAATCCCGCAGTCCTACCCCTATTCCGTAGATACCCAACGCAAGTTGCGAGGAGACCTGTGCAGATGCGCGTTCGACACATGTGAAGACGTGTCATCAAGGGTACGATGGGTAAACCAGGTGATATCCCTGAATAATTTTTGTGCTCACTCTTTTAAAATATTATGATGTAGTCATTTACTTTGTATTTTAAAATTCTGAAATAGCTATTTATTATTTTTGGTGAATTCTTCTACCACAATTCATTATCGTTTTAAATTTTTCAGCTAAACAGCAGATAAACTTAGATATCACTTCCCCATTGAACGTTGCACTCAATATTTTCACGTTAAGAATGTTATTTATGCATAAACAATGTTATAAAAAGTTTGTTGTGGTAAAAGCTCAATATTAAGTGGTCCTAAAGTACACACTTTGTCAACAGTACACTTTATAGAAAGTGTGTTAGGATTACTAAGTGTATGGTAAAAAACATCTTCAATTTCTGGATCCTACTTACCGCGCACGACCTATTCAAAAAGCAAAATTTGGATTAAGTTATCAACAGTTAAGGAATTTGGCTTTTTCTATTTTTTATATGGTGGGCGAAAGGTACCCATCCCCCCAGTTCCTTGATAATGCGGACTACGAAAAATGAGTTCAGTTTAGAAGAAATGTTCAAATGTGTGTGAAATCTTATGGGACTTAACTGCTAAGGTCATCAGTCCCTAAGCTCACACACTGCTTAACCTAAATTACCCTAAGGACATACATACACAATCATGCCCGAGGTAGGACTCGAACCTCCGGGGGGACCAGCCGCACAGTGCATGACGGCAGCTCGTTAGAGCGCTCGGCTAATCCCTCGCGGCGGGTTCAGTTTAGAATATTTTTTAAGTAGACCACGACACGCAGGACTCCCGGAAAAATAGAATGGAGCTGAGATAGCGAAGATCCAAACCCACGCTTATCTGATATCAGCACCTCTATGAGGAAGCCAGTAGACTTCGAGGAAATGGCTGATGCTGTGACATCTGCCATTACAGCCTCATAGTGGCAAAACTGCCAAATCACTAAAAAGTGCACAGACAGAAATATAAACTGGTGGGAGAACAATTAGATAGAGCAAAGAAGCAGATACGAAGACACTTCACGCTTGCAAAGAGGAAAGCACATTGGTCAAAATATCGGGACCACCCCTGTCAAATACTGCCTTACTATGAAACAAGCGGCACTATAATCCTCGAAGTTATTGTATGAGGATGTGAAAGATACAGCTGCTTTCGCTAGACTTCAAAAATCCTCACTGGAATACCAGATAACAGAGGAAGTATACTATGGAAGGAGAAAAGGTGAAAAGAGGGGGGAGGGGGGTGGTGTATACAAGCGCAGCATTTAAAACGCCGGATGTGCTCCTCAAGATTCATTTTCTCCAGTGCGCCCTAACTGAGAGGCACTTGTTTTCGGGGTTATCATAGAGCCCTATGTAGAGTGTTTATGTCCAGCCTCACAATAGGGATCATTCCTAATGCTTGGAGGATAGTGAGGGTAGTTTTCATTCCGAAGTCAGGGAGAAATGTCGTACACGCATAAGGTTATGAAAACGGTCAGTCTGTCTTTTCTTCTTCTAAAGGCCGGCCGCGGTGGTCTAGCGGTTCTAGGCGCTCAATCCTGAACCGCGTGACTGCTACGGTCGCTGGTTCGAATCCTGCCTCGTGCATGGACGTGTGTGTTGTCCTTAGGTTAGTTAGGTTTAAGTAGTTCTAAGATCTAGGGGACTGATGACCACAGATGTTAAGTCCCATAGTACTCAGAGCTATTTGAACCATTCTTCTTCTAAAGCCATTAGAAAAACTAGGGCGAAGAGGATAACTGACGTTCCTCTACATGCAAACCAACAGACGTAACAAACAAGTACACAAAGTGATACGACACTTCACCAACTTTTTTTGGAAGGTGGAGAAAGCTCTACACTTTCAACAATCAGCGCTCTGATCCTCGTGGATATCGAACTGGCTTTTCGGGATACGCCCCTGGAATCCATGGTTAGAGCTGCAGAAGAGCACAGCACTGAGAACGCCACAAGCTGATGATTAAGACCAAGCAAAGACGGAGATATCTAAAATTCACTATGATGAATGAGAAAATAGCGATCTACAGCAACAGGATGGAGCTCACAAGGAGGTGTTTTCTCCGTGTTACCGTGGAACCTATTGGTGAATGAACTCATCACATAAGAGCTAAATACGAGAGCTTACTTTTTCCAAGAATATACAGACGATTTAGTCGCAGTCATACTTGGCAAAATTACTAGTATTTTTAGAACTACGGGGCAATGTGTACCACACTTTCAGAATACTGGTGCAGAAAACAAGATCTAAAGTTCAATAACAAGAACAGTAATGGAATACCATTGATGAGAAAGTCAATCCAGCAGATATACAGGAACCTCAGGCGAAACTTTCA
This sequence comes from Schistocerca nitens, assembly GCF_023898315.1. Lineage (NCBI taxonomy): Eukaryota > Metazoa > Arthropoda > Insecta > Orthoptera > Acrididae > Schistocerca > Schistocerca nitens. The sequence goes on along the minus strand of NC_064620.1, from coordinate 183,230,850 downwards.
TGGGCCTCTCACACAAAAGAAATGTATTTGGAGGCAAAAAGGACTCTTATGAGCACAACAAGGCTATGTATTAGTAAAAATGAAGAAGCTCATAGACTAGCCAGGACAGACACGACGGATCTATATATTAGGCCAAAACCTGTCCTAAGGATATGAAGGCTGAATTTAGAATATTGAACTACGATCCAAAACCAAAATCATGGAAAGCTAATGATGCCAATGCTACTCTTCAAGAGAAGTTCTGTAATACTAAACTTTAATAGGTAACAGATTAAATTCGTGGTAGAACTCATGGCTGTCAGTGAGAACATTAAGAAACACCTACAAACGATTGGTGTAGAAAGGCAGGCCCCAAAGTGTAGACAAAGCTGTGAGAACGATGAAATCGCTCCATATCTAATCTTCCAATGGGAAGTTCCGAAGGGCAATAGACACAGAATAATCCGATAGGTAGGGACTGAAGAAATAGTGCCTAGTAAGGAGCAAGTAAAGGGTCTCTTAGTACTCCTTAATGGTAATCAAATCAGTGCTGTGGAAGAGACAGTGAATCTATACAGGTGATCATATTGACCAAGCCATGGTTCTCTCTAATTGTGTTACCGGCTTTACGTACTTATTTATGATGGTAGCGCACTGTTTAAAAGTTTGTCATAAAAGTAAATTTTTTTGTGTGTATACACTTATCTTATGCTTTTTGTAACACCTCGGTTCAGTTTACAGTGATAAAAGCTATAGAAAGAATAATTTAAAATTAGTAATAGAATTTTTAGAGGGGAAAATAGTGTAGAATCAGAGTTCGGTAATTGCAGATCAAAATTATAGTATATCAGCAAGTAGTTTAACGTCTAAGTACAGAAAGGCACGGAAGCTCCGTCATGGAGAAGGTAGTGACGGTAAACTCTTATGATGAAAAACCTGTAAAAATGCCTGTTCGTCATTATTGCCGCCTTTTTTCCTTGATTGTTTCGTTAAAGGGCGGGCAACCCGTGCCAGTCAGTGAGACAATAATTAGATTGGACATCATCGTGTTATGATTCACGATAAACTGTTAGAATATTACGGAGGTGAAAAGTGATGTAGAGTACGATCTCTGACTGTTGGTAGCAACGGAGTATTAAGGAGATTTTAATACTTTTGTGCTACATTGGAACTTTACGGACATATAGACGACAGAAACTCAAATTATCTGCTGATACGAGTGGATTCAGAGGTACCGGTATTCAGATATTAACGTGTGGACTTTTGAAAGCGTCGCATGCCGTTAGTTGCGAATCTGGACGTAGAGCGCGTCCATATCGGCATTTGCGGACTATTAAGAAATGGTTCAAATGGCTCTGAGCACTAGGGGACTTAACATCTGTGGTCATCAGTAACCTAGAACTTAGAACTACTTAAACCTAACTAACCTAAAGACATCACACACATCCATGCCCGAGGCAGGATTCGAACCTGCGACTGTAGCAGTCGCGCGGTTCCGAACTGAGCGCCTAGAACTGCTAGACCACCGCGGCCGGCCGACTATTAAAATTCCTCCAGGCTAGGAACCTGTTAAATAGACCATCATCCATCGCCATCTTAATCCTTGAATATAGAGTGAAAGTGAAATACAAGAGTGTTGTACTTATTTCATTTACCTAGTACTAATCAGTGAAGGTTGTACGGAACCAAAGCTATTCAGCAGTAAGTCAGCACCATCTAGCGGAAAGCGTAGGCATTAACTAACACGCTAACTGAAGTGAACGTTTACGTGTTTTACGGACTGCTTAATATGAACTTTTGTGACTCTTCGACGTCCCCACTCCCTCCGAAAGGTGGCGCAGGCTGTCTTAATCACAAAAGGGGAGAGTTTTAGTTGGGAAAATTACTAAATAAAAGCGATATTTACAAGACTCGCATTAATAGCAAAACACAAGGCCCGCACCTCATCGGCGAGTCGCCGCTGTCACGTCGGGAAGTGAAGTCGGAAAACCTACCGACGATACGTATCTATGAGCTGACGTCGACGTGAAGTACCTAAAAAGGGAACCACAAGAGAGTTGGGGATGGTTCACTTTCTGTGTTCAGTAATACAGTTAGATGCATTAAGTACATTGAAGTACTTACTATAGCATTGCTACTTATACGTAACGCCTTCATTTTGTCTGTAGCACCATTATTTTGTACGTCAACACATAGTGTCAAGTAAGGAGCGTGACTGTTTTACCAATGTCTAAATAGGGACACTACAAACACACCACATGCTACATTGCTAATTACTACGTGTAGCGATTTAGATTTTTCATATACCATATTCGGGTGTAAATGAACACTATAATGCAGAGTGAGTGTGATTAACCGTGAGTAGCATTGGCAGTCTGACTCCACACTTTTAAACCAGAAACTACACTCATCAACGTTTAGTCAAGAGTGTTTAACAGTGTATAGGTATCTCCATATTTTGTGTCATAAATGATATTCTACACGAATGAGAAAAGTGATTCTTGTGGCTATTAATTATTTTTTGAGGACTGCTAATTTTATTTACGTCAAGAATCATGTCTCTGATGTTCAGAGGAGAGCAAGACACTTCGTGGCTTATATTTGCTAGGATTTAGTTCCTTGCAGGTTCCAATCGATTTGCAGATTGTTCGTCCTCCATCTTGACTTCTGGTCTAGAAATTCGATCTTCCGGAAAAGCTGTGTCTTAATGTTATGAGGCTATTTACTTTTTTGCTATGACAGAAACATAGGCGTTTACGAAAACATGCCACCGCACGGAGCACCAACGGAAAGAAGTCATTAAAATGCTAAGGCAAATGAGAAAATATCTTAAACCAATATGGTTGTTAGTTGTGAACCAAACTAACTAATGATTATTTCTTCTTTGTGTCGAAAATGGCTATGCAGTGTTCTGGTAATTGTGGTAATCCATATATAATTTTGCTCATGGAGACTGATATCTAAAAATATAACAGTTTCAAAGATTTGTTTCTATGCAGTCACATTTGCAAAGAGAGTGAGAAAGAAAGAATCGTACACCGTTGATAAAAGTAAAACATTTTATTTCAATATTTTTTTAACTGGGGTTGAGTGATATTAAAGCTTAATTGACATTGTTTTACAAGGGGACAAGAAGTCCGAAGTTCGAAGATATTTTATTAATTCATTTGGTAAATTATTCAGTTTAAATATTTGTAGCCGCTGTTCCTATTTACTTAGCACACAAACAACAGATTTAGTCTTCATTCTCTCTGATAACTTCTCCAGCATCGTATCGTCATTATTCACATTAAGTACTTGTTAGCCGCTGTTCCCATTCACTTTGCAGAGAAACAACAGATTTAGTCTAAATTTCCTTTGCCAAAATCTCCAGCATCGTCTCTGACGATTACGAATCATTGGTATGTTCTTCTCATCCACTCTACTTGCTTCCATGTGGATTGTTCATTGGCTAGTGAACCGCAATCCCCATACACTTTGCTTATATTTGACAGTCACAGCTTAGACTTTCTCCATGCTACCGTGGAACCTCCAACACCCTCTCCAACGTTTGCACAACCATCGTATATCCTCCTCATCCACTGCGTCAGTTTCTCATGGATAAGTGTAACGTCTAGTATGCCAGTGTCTCCATCAACTTCGCAGACGCTAGAGAGTCTGTCCAGCACCTCCAACACGCTCTCCAATTAGTAATCAATAGTATGATGTCCTTGTTATACACAGTATTCTGTTCCTCATAAATTTTGTCACTGGGTAGTGAGTTTGTGACCATGTCCAATTTGGACACAAACACAACAGTCTTAGCACTGAAATTCCCAATTCAGCCACTGCAGCACCTTCTCTTACGACGAGACATTGGATGTTGTCCTCGTCCACTGTTCTCGATTTACGCGAATATATTTACTGGTTAGTAAGCGGGGTGCCCAACCACTATGCAGGCACGCAAGATTCTAAGCGATGACTTTCTCTGGACAGCACATTCGTACCCTAGTCCTACGTTCAGGTTTTCATGGGATGTTCTTCGTATCCACTGTTCTCATTTCTTCACAAACATATTTATTGGTCAGTGAGTCTTTGTCCCCGTACACTTCACACACTCACTGCTGTCTTAGCGCTGATTTTCTTCACCCAGCACCTCCAGCACCATCTTCGACGACGAGAAACTGGCGGGGTGTCCTCGTCATGAATACGTTTAGTGGGTAGTGAGGCGGTGTGCCAGGCCACCCTGAGGGCTCCCAACGGCCATCGCCCCGACTCTCTCCGCCCAGCACCTCCTACACCCTCTTCGGCGGCGAGGGATCGGCGGGATGTCCTCGTCACACTCCACCACAGCCGGCTCATGGATCTCGGTAGTCGTCACAATCATCCAGCCATCGTTCACCTGCACAGAAGAGTAGTTCTTCACTTTAAAATACATTAAACTTTCATTATGAAACAGCAGATGCAAAAGTTCTCTCGTGTGATGGTCATGGACCGTACATAAAGAAGAACACCTTTCTACTTTCCTGTTTGATAGAAAGAAAGAGAAGAAGCTTCGAACATAAACATTCACTTTGACAAGGATCACATATATTAACTTTCAGCAGTAACTGAACTTGTACCTCTATATAACGTTCTCAAAAATGGGTATGTTGCATGCAGTCTTACTCATTCAGTAATAGCGAGTAATCATTGATGCTGTCTCTTCAGAGCAGCCTTACCTTCCCGATGACTTTCCTACAGGCTACATTAACAGCAGCAGGCGGTGCCCGGGACTTCGCGTGCGCTGCCAGCAGAACCAACTCGTCCACGTCTGAGCGCAGCCGCCAACGCGCGGCGCTCATCCTCTGTGGGAGATATGTTTCCACCGTCAAAATTCATAGATTTTTGTGTTCCTTTTTTTCTATCCAAATTCTGAAATGTAACATCTTTAAGGTATTTACTCAAGCAATAAAAGAAAAATAGATGAAATTCTTCTGTAAGCAAATGCGATAGTCTTGGATCATACAGCAAATGGAGAAAAGGATCTCAGCTTTGGCAGCACATCGTTGGATTATTATCCAGACGGTCATAAGGTAACAATACAGAAAGTAATTTCCCTTCTGTCTGGATGAAAAATATGATGCAATTTGTGTACCGATTCAATAGATTTACGGTATACATTATTTTTTTTGTCCACAACTAGTATGTTAGAATTTAGAGGGGACCTCCGCAGTGATGAGACGCTATAACAGCATGCGTTGTACTTGCTGTAAGCTACACAGTTGCCGACTTTGGTACCATCAGAGACTTGTTTAAGGACACTTCCCTACTTGCTGTAGATTCTTATGGACTTGTGGCTGTAACCTTTTCTTTAAAAGAGTAATTTCTTCCTGTATGAAGATTTTTCAGTAAACTATTGTGTAGGCAATCAATCGACTCTTCCTTTGTTTGATGCTGCTAGCAAGTTTTACAATAGAAGGTGCTTTTCCTCGATGTACTGTTTAAAAGTACGAGTAACTTAGCTTTGATTTGCTAATTCAAGAAGCGTTTAAGAAATCTGTGATATTTGGTTAATTGTCTTACTATGTAGAGAGTGACTGCTCGTAACACTGATTGTTGTTTTTTCAATATTTCTCGGTGTTTCTCACCTCTGATTTTCCAACTAAATCGGCGTCTATCAGATCTTCGTAGAAGTCATCAACTGACTCCCTCCCGGGGCGGAGGCAGAACACGCCAAAGAGCCTCCGGAACATCTGCGAAGAAAAATTCAAAGTCACGTCAAATGTTGAGCTAAACGTTCAGATTAATCTGATAGCATTACAGTGTGTCCATTGTGGACTGCTGCTCACTCCTGAAAATTTGGAATGGTAATATGCCAGGGTCGTACGAAGTCTTCTTATTGTATACAGTATGCAGATGAAAATAATAGAAACGCCATAAACGATGATTACGTATATTAGTTCTCAAATAATTTATGAACTGTGACCAGACTAATGATTCTGGTCTTATAATCATACACACAGGGTGAATCTATTTAAAGAAATAAACGAATTTGTAAGGCTCAGTGGCGTGGCGGGTCGTATATTGGCGAATAAAAGAGCCACACGTACTGTTTTCGTATTAGCGTTATGCTACACACATCACAGTGAGGAGTGAAGGATTCCACTGTGTACTTCCAAATGTAGTATGAACAGTACACTTGAAGTCATGGAACAAAAGGCAACGTTATAGGTTACCCAAGATGCAGGCTTTCCCTTTTTTCTTCGCTTTCTTTCTCCGTTCTTCAAGTCAAATAATAACGCAAGGGCAACCTATTGTGCTCATGAGGTCGTGTTGCTCGCCACATTTGTGCCCTACCCACATATTTCCACACAATCTTCACCTTACCAGTCAGTTGTTTAGCAAGCCCTAACTAGGCCATCTATACAGAGGTTCCTAAGATCGGGAGGCCTGCCACATTCCTGACTTGTTGTTATTTATTTAGACAAGTCGTCCCCTACTTCGTTTATAAATCTTCATCATTGTAAAGAGCTTCAACAGTGATGATTACAAGCTCTGGGAAGCTTCTTTTATCCATAATCTTACAAAGCATTTTGTCTACAACTTTTGCATAATCTACAATAGTTACTGTGTCTCTACGTTAAATTCTTTCCATTTCTCTTCTAGTTGGCATATACTAAAATATATTATAATCACTGGATCCACCGTTAATGAACCAAAATACGTATGGATCAAAACTCACTGTTTTATGGCGACGATCAATCAACTTGTAAAATTCATCGATAGTGTAGACAATCGGTCGTGGAAGCCTCGACTGTATAATTATTATTTTGAATGCTCCAATTATTCCAATTACAAAACACATACGCAACGTGATAAACAGCATGTACGTACACTACACACAAGTAAGTACCTCAAATGTGTGATAAGAATACGTTGATGGGGGCAGTGGGTGCGGGCAACTCGTATTAGCTTTTCTGTGAAGTCTGGAATGGTGTAAGGAGTTTACCACACATGCTGCTAGTCAGCAACCAACTATTACGTTCCTCTGGTTTTCGAGATAGGAGGCTAAATCTTTCCAAGGAGGAAAGCTCCCTGCCCCTACCCTCTTCTTCCAGTTGGGTACGCACAGGGCCCAGAACTAGCAAAAACAAAATGATTTCGTATATCTACATCTGGTGAGTCGCGTATAACAAAATAAAGTACCTTTATAAGGTAGACTTTATGCCTTATGTAATACGTTACAGTATGCTAATAAGACTCAGAACAAGACCAACAGAAGATGCTGTCAGGTCACTTAGGGTTCCGTACAGCGTCCCACCTAACGCTGGCTTTGTGCGTTCTTTTCTCAGAAAAGTGGCTTCGACAAGCAGTTCAGACATTCAGCTAATGAGCTTGTCACGCACAAGAATAAGCACTATAGCACAATGAACTGCTCAAGTAAAATCAGGCAAGTACAGACGCTACGTTCATGAAACACGATACCCAATGTGGACGAGGCTAGGGAGCTGTCTATGCGATATTTCATTGTTGACAAAATCTCCTGGGACATTAGCTAAAGACCGACGATCACTTCCGATTGTACCACAGCACTTTACCAATGATACATAATATGTGGCTGGTCTGCCACGAACATAATATCCCAGGATTACTGCAGTACAAAAGTAAAAGACATATAAACAAGGAAATTTGCAACTTTCACCACTAAGCGTTAGCACTGAATTTATAATCTCACTCTCAGATTTAATATCGCTTTTTAAGTATCATAAAGAATAGTGTGTAGCAGCACATGTCTCGAAATGAAGATACAAGAAGATGCAAGTGGATATATGTGAGAGCAGCTGTAGGCAGGTGCCCGCAAGGTTGTATAATAAGTCTGTTTTAGAAGTAAGTAGTGGACCTACATCCATACCCATATTTGTTAGATGACTAGAACATGTCTCTGTGGGCAGAACGGTACATTCGATCGTTTTTTTAATGAGTTTTATGGTGATGGTGGTGATGAATACTTATGAGTATGATCAGGTCGGTATATCATCATCTTGTGGAGTCTGAGTATAAGTACACTTTTTAGTGGCCTAAACATGTTTACTCCTTTAATTCCGAGAGAGTGCTTTCCCAGAAGAGCTCGAAAATGTACTGAATTTCTCCCACATACCTCTCACGAAATGACCACAAACGGAACAGTTCAAGAAATTAGATCTCGTGTAGAGTTTTATCGACAGTCATTCTTTATACACACCTTTTGCGAATGTATCAGGGACAGCAAAATCACGTTTGCGGTACCAAAAGTGTCTCTTCCACACGCCATCAGATGGGTTGCGAAGTGTCGATGTATATATAGGAGACAAACACTACGTGTTAAAACAAAGTACTGACGCTACTCAAGAAGTGGATACATGGACGTGTGGTAGAAAAGTGAACAGTAGGGGAGGGGAGATAGGCAGTTCATGTTGTTTAGCAGTGAAGGGTGAGACGGCACAGAGATATCACGACACATATCACTTGTCCGTGCCCACAAAATTCTGCAGTTGACCTCAGACATAAAATGCAGTTCTTGTATGTCTGATAGACAAGACAGAATTAGGACTGTGAAGATTATATCTTTCGAGGAAGGAAAGCAATGGCAGCAAAATCAATTTGTATTCGCATATTTACAGCAAGTGAGATATCCCACATGTCTGGATTTTAAATCTAATGTTCTTTGCCCTCGCTCCTAAATGTACAAACATATGCAACTATACGAATTTTTACCCCAATGCAAACTGTTTTCGTCTTCGTTGCTTGGGCTAAGCACGAAATTAAAAACCTTGATAGTCCAAACTATATGCAGGACGTCAGGTCGCACAGTGTGCTAATAACATGCTGAATAACTTCAAAACACAGCCAATAAATCAGCACGATAATGCAAACGATAACCCCAGCAGCATTTTTTGAACTCTCAGAATACGGCATGATACATTATGATCCAGAACCGGGTTCGCCTATTTTGTTAAAATGTTTTCGTAGTATGATCCAAAACTCGGATCACTGGAGTGGATCGTTTTTGTGCTCTGTAGAATGTAGCTGGTAAGACTTACATAATAAGTAAATCTGAATTAGTCTGACTGACATGTGAGGCCAGAGTATTTACCAGAAGTACTTTACAGAGCACATCAACAGCATAGGATGATAGTGTGGGTACGAGAAGACTGAGAGAAGATGTTCACTGGTCACTTACGGTTCCGTATAGCGTTCCACCCAACAATGGCCTTGAGCGTTCTTCTACTTGAAGACTGTTCTCGACAAGCGGGTCACATATTCAGTTAATGAGCTTGCCTCGCACAAGTATCACCACTAAATCACAAAGAACTGCTCAAGAAAAATCACATAAGCACAGACAATATGTGCGATGTATCATTGTTGACACATTTGCCTGGGACCAAAGGTAAAGAGCGACGAGCACTCCTGACTATATCACAGGGCCTTACCAACCATACGTAATACGTTACTGGCCTGTATCGCTCGAAATTGTCCAGAATAATTGATCACAAAAATTCAAGTACAATTAACAAAGAAATTGTTAACTTCCAGCAATGAACAAACTAATTTCTATTTTAAATGTTCACACTTCTAGCTACTGTTGTCTATTAATTGATATTATTCGTCTTTGTGAAATCTCGGAATGCTGACGTGCTTATGTAAGTTGTTATGACTGAAAGCAGATATGTGCAGGTCCCTCAAGAAATTGTGTAATATGTCTACCTACCACCTTTCTTTCGTCATTCGATGACTACAAAATGTCGTTTTCGCTTACTTCAGTGTTAACTTAGATCAGTTCCTTAACAGTTATGGAGTGATAGAGCTGGAACCTTATGAATACTTTTGTAATATCCGTAACTTGTGAAGAATATGTAACACTGAACTTTTGGTTAGACGATGTATGTTTGCATCACTCATTTATGAGGACCGATACGGTGAGTGGAACTTCCAGACACTCAAAAATTTACAATAGGGTACGAATCGTTCCTGAATCTCCAATGCCGTCACTTCAATACGATTTCGAACTAATCTAGTAAGAATACGTAAAGTAGTTAGTTGAAGCTCCTGTTCAAAAGACGTTAAAAAGGGGTATGCCGTAACAATTTCTACGTATCACAAGATAAGAAACCTTTCTAGTAATTCAGATGTGCACACGCCATTGAACACCTACAGTGCAAATAGTTATGCAGTAACACGCAACTGACAGACGTGAGAGTTTGGGTCCGCTTCCTGTGGCAGTGACGCAAGTGAAATATGCAGGGAACAGTCAAGGAGTTAGATAATTTGATTAACTATGACGGAAATTTTACGTATGTTTTATGATAATTAGTGGATATCACTTTACATTCCGGTCATTATGACCATAACAATGTGAGACTTCATGAATAAATTAAAGCGTATTTTTTAAAATTACATCATAAGAGCTGCACAATATGTTGAAGCTTAATCATAAGACATTCGCCGTACAATAGTATCAGAAATATATAATTACCATTATTAAGAATTGAGAAATACGTATTAAGAAGAAAAAGCAATATACCATTATTCACTTCCGCCGCGACAAGATGATTAAGAGCTTTGGTTACCAGACAAGACCTTAGCTATAGGTATTCTTTTGAAAGGTGAAGGTTTTCTCCACTCAGCAGTCATTCTGTCTCAGTCTGAAAGTCTGCAAAAAATTTAAAGTGCCCTGCTTTTCATCTCCTACATTTTATTGTAAGAGAAATTTAATTTAGATTAATGGACAAAAGCTATCACTTTTCAGTCTGTAAACTTTACTACTAAATTTACGAGTTCTCGAAAAGTATCGAAAATTTGGTTGGCAGAATTGCTTTTGTTGATTTGGAGCTACAGAACTCTAATTCCCTTCAACGCAGTCTGCTTTCCAGTGCTCACACTTTAACAGTTATTGTTCGGAACTCTTCTGGATCCTTTGGAATGACTGTCCTCTTTATGTCTTCTTTTGACTCAAATCGCGTTCCTTACACATTTATTTTGAGCTTTGGAAGCAGACAAGAGCCATGAGAGAAATCGGAATCAGATGCCCAAAGTAGACGCGTGCGATAACTTGAAGGAGGTGTCACGTTTTTGCTGCCCACATCATAAGCGGTCGTCTGTAACACGCGGCATCAGTAAGATAACGAAGGACCTTATGGTAGTTTTTTTATAATTTTTTCCCTTCGGCGATTTCGGATTTTTCCACACTGACGACTTTTTGCATTTAAATAATAGGTACAAACAGACTTTCTGTACTATTTTCAAACGCTCAGTTGTCAGCAACTTCATTACGAATTTCTTGGCAATTTCAATGTGCATTCACTATTGATTAAAATGGAATATACCGATAAAATTCGTACCCCTACCTCTCTCTTATGTGATCGTACTGTTTTACGGTGGTCTTCCATGAGGAAATGACGCACTTTTTTAATGAAATTTCGGCTCGATGAGGGTCTTTTCGACCGCGGTTTGCTGTTCATTGATATGTTGCCATTTCAGATGCAGTTGTCCTACATCTTTATCCGCTAGGTGCTCATGGCATCATCCCCGAATGCTTGTTGAATCTTGCGAAAGGTCTTCACTCGGGTATCGTGAAGTTTCTTCCAAATTTGATGCAAAACCGCTGCTTAATTTGTTCCGTCGTTTACTATTTACTGCAGTCTGGCGAGCGCTCACTACACATCCTCACTCTTCTAAACTTACGTCTACATGACTTCACTGCAATTAACGATTGAGTTCCTGGCGGAGCGTTTATCGAACGACCGTCAGACTAATAATATACCGTCCCAGGAAACACTAACGCTTATACCTTTCGGTGTGAACTCTGATTGCTCTTATTTTATCGCGATTAACATTTCTCCGTACATACGATGAGGTCAGCAAAAGATTTTCGCAATCTGGGGAGAAAGTATTGATTGAAATTCCGTGAAAAAATTTGCCGCTAACAAAAACACCCTTTTTTAATGACCGCCACAGCAACTGTGTCTCATATCCGTGATACTGTCTCCCCTGTATAGCGAATATACGAAATAAACTGCCATTCTTTGAAATTTTTCGTCGTCTTCCGTCAATTAAAACTGATGCCAATAAGACGCAGTCTTTGCTTCGCTTCCTCACGACATTATCTACGTTAGTAATGTTAATCCTTAGGTGTTAGATGATATGACAACCTTTAGATTTGTGTGTTTTACCGTGCCATCGAAATTTAACGGATTCCTTTTATTAATCATATGTATGATCACACACATTTCGTTATATAGAGTCAATTGCCACTTTTCGTGTCATATGGTTATTTCATCTAACTCTTTTTTCAGTTCATATTGGTCTTATGATGAATTTACGAGGCGTAAAGGACAGCACCTTCTGCAAACAATTTGAGATTTCTGTTCAGTCTCTTAAATCGTTTGTATAAATTAGGAACAGCAGAGAGCCTGTAATGATTAGGTGGTGAACAACTGCTATCAATTGCGCTTTACTCGATGACTTACAGTCCGTATCTACGACACTTAATCTTCTTGAAAGCAAATCACGATTCCAGTCGCAGAATTGATACAATATGTACTTATAATCATACAATCTGACTGGAAGCTGCTTGTAAGCAACGGTGTCAAAATCCTTCTGAAAGTCTAGAAACATGGAATGAACTTGAGATACGCTATCAAGGAGGACTCATTACCGCTTGTGACTAATGAGGTAGTCGTGTTCTACAATAACGAAATTTTGTGAATTCGTGTTGTCTGTCAGTCAGCACATCATTGCCTTCGAGGTAATTCATTATGTTCGAACACGGCGTATGTTCCATAATTCTGGTGCAGATCTATCTCAGTTACGTTGGTCTGTAATTTAACGGATTGTTCCTATCTCTATTCTTGAGTATTGGCGTGAAATATGCAATTTTCCAATGTTTATGTACACACCCTTAGTCGACCGTGCCGTCATATATAATTACTAAGTATGGAAGTAAAGCATACTCGGAACGAAACTTATCTAGGTACAGTCTGGGCCGGATGACTTGCCTTTATTAAAATTATTATAAATATAAAATAAATATGAAGAATAAATAAAATAAAAAATAAATATGAAGTAAATATACAATAATTAAATATTAAAAATCGCCACATAGATGGTACCTAAGTTACTGAGGTGAAGTATTTGAAGAAGTAATTAATAAGACACCAGGATATGATATGATACCGTTATTATAGAGGCCACTGCTGAAGTAAGAAGGGAGAGCGTTTGGTAGGGAACAGCATGAACTAAATGCAGAACGTAAAGATACTGGCGAGAGATTACTCAGCTGCTCAAATGCCGCCAGCCTAAGGCTTATGAAGAGGTATTTAGCTTGGAAAGCAACGTGAGTTTCATCAGATCGTAGAACAAGAAACCAATTAGAACATGTTGTGGTAATCCATAGGTGTTAAAGTAGTATTAAAAATCATAAGGTGGTCCGAGGCTGGCACAGAATTCAATATAGTCATGATAGTGGTACAGCAACGAATAGTACTGGCAAACCCAAACGGGGGAAGAAGCGTAGAAGTAATAAATATTGACGTAGAGAGCGTGAAGAATAATGGCAAGGCAGTGGAGTTAGTCATTAAGCTTCAGAGCGGTTGAAAGATTCCAGCAATGGAAGATAACCTCCACATTGAAAGCCAGTAGTAAATGATATAAGGAAATGTGGAAATATTAGCAGTAGAAATGTGCGGAAAAAGAAATATCAGGGAAGAAAAATACATTATTTTGAGAAAAATTTGAGCCAAAAGAGAAAAATGAGAGAAGAGTACCGAAGGAAAAACACGCAGAGCTATATTTTGCGTAAGTAATGTAGCATATGTAGAAGCCAGTATGAAAACCAAAAATTCTCTCAGAAGGGAAAGAAAGTGATATGTGGATGCTCTAATTAAATGGGAAAATGCCATAAAACTCTAGGTGATTCAAGATAGTACGTCAAATTGGGAGTTGAGAAAAGGATCTATACCCAACAAATATTGTATCATAGATGAAAGTGGCAATACGATTCTGGAAAGAACAAAATATGTAGCCATTAGGAAGGAATATTCTGTGGAGCTTTTAAATGATGAAGAACGAGTAGAAATGGAGGTACAACACAAGTATAAGAAAGCAGATCCCTTAGTTGGCCCGCAGATAATGAAAGAGACAATAGACGCAATCAAAATGCTAACCTTAATACAGCTACATGGAGACGTGGACTAACAGGTGAGATGCTTAAGAAGGAAGGGGATCCAATTGCAAAACCAATAGACGAAGTCGTGACACATATTTGAAACTATTAAAAAATGGCAGATTAGTAGGCCGAAGCGACCATAATACCAGTTAATGAAAAGACTGATAAACAAGACACCAGAAAACAAAAATGGCATCTAATTAGTTAGTACAACCCACAAGGTTTTCTCAAACTTTCTGTACCACATTAAAAAAAGGTAATAGATGAAAACAAAACGAGGCTTAGGGAGAATCAATCCACCGCTGCTCAGATTTTAGCAGAAATCAGAACAGCGAGACACATAACATCAAGACTGTTGGTCACTTAGCAAATTAAGTTAAGGAATTCGGCTATCTAGATAGCAAAATAACTAATGACAGACGGAGCAAGAAGGGCATCAAAATCAGACTAGGACTTGCAGAAAGAACATTCCTGGTTAAGAGAAGTGTACTCGTATCAAACGTAGGCTTTAATTTGAGGAAGAAATTTCTGTGAATGTACGTTTGGAGCACAGCACTTCATGATAGCGAAACATGGACGTTGGGATAATCGGTACACAGAAGTATCGAAGCATGTGAGATGTGGTGGTACAGGCGAATGTTGGACATTAGGTGGTCAGATAAAGTAAGAAATGGACGAGGTTGTGCTCAGAATCGGAGACGAAAGGAAAATGTGGAAAACATTATCAAGGAGAAGAGGCAGGATGATAGGACATCTGTTAAGACCTCTTAACATCTGTTATGACCTGGTCCTAGAGGGAGCTGTAGAGGGCAAAAGCTGTAGAGGAAGACGGAGATAGGAATACATACAGCAAAGAACTGAGGTCGGAGGTTGCAAGTGCTGCTCTGAGGTGAAGAGATTGTCACAGGTGAGGAATTTGTGGCGGGATGCATAAAAACAATTCATGTGACTGAAGACTAAATAAAAAAATCCTCCTACCTTTCCACGTTCTCCAGTAAATCTGCCATTTACTCCTCCCACTACCAGCGCGGTCCACACCCCCCTCGTAATTAGATTTTCACTTCACTTTACATACTGAATTATACATTCAGTATCCCACATACCTCTTCAACCCTTCGTGATCTGCTGGTGACAGTGACGTACATACCTGAACTATTATCGTTGGAAACGGTTTGCCGTTGATCCTGAGATGTGTTCAGAGTAATCACAATATGTCCTACCTTCCTATGAATAATGATAACCATTTTCTGCTCCCCAATACTCATGTGAGCAGAAGTCATTTTATTAGCATTTCACTTCACGGATCCGCACTGTACCTAGATTGAGCCTTTTGTATTTATGTTTTCCGATTTTCTACCCTTCCTACTAAGTTCAAGCACCCGGCATTCTGTATCCGATTAACAGAATCTTATACGTTCGTTAGTTATTCAATCTTCTTCGAATGGTCACCTTCCCCTTGGAAGTTAGAACACGTAAATCTGGCTGCAGGGCCTAACTAGAATCTTTTTGTTAATTGACACATCATCATGGCACTACTTAAACTACAGGCTACATAGCGTGTTAATAATGCAGTGCTTGCCATTGCCGGCAGAGGTTCGAGTCCTCCCTTGGGCATGGGTGTGTGTGTTTGTCCTTAGGGTAATTTAGGTTAAGTAGTGTGTAAGCTTAGGGACTGATGACCTTAGCAGTTAAGTCGCATAAGATTTTACACACATTTGAACATGTTTTGCTTGCCATCGCCTTCTGCATCATTTAATAGATGTACTAATATCACTATTTTCTGTCTGCAGACCCAGTAAAGAATACGTTTCTCATATACTTTCTTAGAAAAGAGAGCACAAATAGACATTTCCCTTCACAGGAATTGCATGAATAATTTTTTAATGACTTGGTAACTTTCTTGCAGAGTAAGTTTTTGTGATACATCACTATAGTGTTAAAATGTGACATAGGTATTAAACATGGCCATTTTTACTGTAATATTATTTCTGCTTGAGCTTTGTCATGTTTAGATATAAGTTATTGCATTTGCTGCTGCTTGCTTTGACAATTTTCATTTTTTTTTGTCATTGCTGTTTGTGTTAATTGTTCGGTGCTGCTGCATTGCCTCGTCCCTTAGTTTAGTATCTGAGCTCCGTAGATTTAAGTTAGCTTAAGAGGGGGTAGACTATATAAGAGAATGAGTTGCGATGAATTGGAAGAAATGCATTGAGACGTCATACGAAAAAAGTACAGAATGCAGGTATAGATAGGAGTTTTTGGAAATAATGAAGAACGTAGGGAGATATCCGAGAAGAAAGTTTTGTTTGCAAAATACTGCAGTAAAAGGAACCCTGTCCTTTCCTTGTGTTATCCCACTATGTGTTTGTGTTCCCTTGTGTATTTGTGTTTTTCCTGTCTTTATGTGTTTAACTGATGTTGTTATGTTGTAGAATTTTTCGCATACTATGTTATTTTCTTTGTAAAGATGTTTAGACATTATTAATTCTGTTCTGTTTCAATGCTCAAGTGTGAAATTAATGTTTCGAAAACTATTCTCATTATTTTATATATTTACTTATGTCATAATTCCTGTAACACTGATGTATCTGTTTATTTCTATTCTTTTGTAAAGCCTGTTTACTACAAATGTTATCTGTATTGTTATATTCTTTAATGATGTATTTTGTACCTTTGTTATTGTAATCTTGTGTTATCAAATTGTAATTGACACCAGTTCATCAAATTAAGTAACTTGTAAGTTACATTTCACTGCACATGTCTCTGTTGGTCATAGTATATGGACAATATGTGAGAAGTAGAGACTGTTAGTGTTTGCGCGTGTCTTAATCATTCAGCAAGGGACTGGATAACAGCATTTCTGGTTCTAAGGACAATTCCAAGAACTTTGTGAGTGCACAAGTGGTGGTAAGGGACTTGCTATATTGTCCGCAAGACACTTCGATGGTGATTGTGCACCTGCACAGTCGCAGCAGATGGCTGCTGGCCATCTTTACAAGGACTACAGTGGGTCCACACCTTTGATGATCCATCAATACCATTATCTCTACAAGGACTATAGTGGGTCTGCATCTTTTTGATGGCCCACCAATACCGTAATCTCTACCAGGACTACAGTGGGTCAACTCTGTGATGACCTACCTACCAATATTCTTCAAAACTTCGACTGACTCTGCGGTGGGTTTGCTCTGTTGTGGCCCATTACCTGTCTGCATGTCGAGAGTCAGCACTGTCTTTCAGTTGGAAGGACAACTCTACTTCTTCAAGACTGCATGGAAATCCTGTAGTTACGTGTGCATTTTCTTTTACTGCTCAGACTTTGAGAAAAACACTGCAATTTTACTGTGATGAATGATCAGGACTGTCTTTATGGACTGTGAGAAAATTTTAGCTTTTGACCAACATTGTATCAATAAGTGTGTGCATTTGATATCTTTGTTATTGTAAGTATGAAAAATTTTATCAAATCATTATTGGCCACTGCCCAAAACAATTTGTAAAATTTTTTGTGGGGAGCATCGGGGCTATGTAAGTAGGCTGTTTATGTTTTCTTATTGGCAATGTTACGTAGCGCTCTGTATGAAAATCACTGGCTGTGGTGTGTGCAGTCTGTGGCTAGTTTCAATTGTTGTCTGCCATTGTAGTGTTGGGCTGTTGGCTGTTAACAGCGCGTAGCGTTGCGCAGTTGGAGGTGAGCCGCCAGCAGTGGTGGATGTGGGGAGAGAGATGGCGGAGTTTTGAAATTTGTAAGACTGGATGTCATGAACTGCTATTTATATTATGACTATTAAGCTTAATACATTGTTTGTTCTCTATTAAAATCTTTCATTCGCTAACTATGCCTATCAGTAGTTAGTGCCTTCAGTAGCTTGAATCTTTTAGTTAGCTGGCAGTAGTGGTGCTCGCTGTATTGCAGTAATTCGAGTAACGAAGATTTTTGTGAGGTAAGTGATTTGTGAAACATATAGGTTAATGTTAGTCAGGGCCATTCTTTTGTAGGGATCTTTTAAAGTCAGATTGCGTTGCGCTAAAAATATTATGTGTCAGTTTAAGCACAGTCATGTATAATTGTTCAAAGGGGACGTTCCACTATCTCTATCGCTGAGGCACGCAAGCCTCCCCACCAACGGCAAGGTCCATGGTACATGGGGGGAAGGTAGATGCTGTTATACCTGGTGAAAGAGCAGAGAGTCACAATGAAGCCCAAATACAACACAATAGTAACCATTCAGCCAATGACGCAGCGGTAAGCATGAAGTTAAACAATTCAGATTCTGTCCTACAAATTCTGATAGGTTCTGAAGTATAAAGAGGAGTGAGATGCCTTTGAACTTATAAATCTTTGTTATTTACTTACACAATGAGCATCTGAGTGCCTTACCAGACTCTCTTTCCTGCATTTCGGAAAAACAGCTCAGTATGACAGTCATGGTAGAAGTTCTGAAATAATCTGAAATTGTGTCACCTGCAATATCTCCCCAATTATAGACAATCGTCTTATCTTCAACAGAACTACCACTCTCTTTTGGGGGAGGGTGAATGAGCTTGCAGCACAGAGCTGCACTGTCCTTAATGGCGATTATACAAAGCTCCTTTTCCTAATCAGGTTGACATATGTTAAGGAAAGTGGCAGGTTCTTGGTGTCCCACAGTACTTTTGATGTGGGCTTTGACATCCTGTCTCCAAAAGCGCCTGTAACCACGCAGTAGTTCAAAGAATGTGCGCCTGTAACCTGGTGCTCATTAACAGAAAAGGTCAGAAGATCCACGATATGGTGATCGTGGCATTGACAGGTGCGGAAAGCTAATCATGGTACTGGGATGAGGTGAAAACATGACTGATGGGTCCAGCCATGGTGTTGGTCCAAGCCCATCTCTGGACGGTTCCAGTACTGCTGCAAGGGAGGAAAATGAAGTGACTGAGAAGTACCATGTGTGCAGCGATGCATATGCTGTAATTTACAATAATAATTTCTAGTACTTACACAGAAAATCATCTGTGTACTTATTGATAAAAATCACGACTCTCATTGTCTCATGTACTGGCATAGTGCTCCTTACCAGAGTTTTCAGATTATAACTCGCCTTTGCGATATTGTCACGGAGTGCACATAAGAATAAAGCGTCTTAAGCAATGCATGTAGGTATAGAATAAAATTAAATAATATCATTTACGGATCTGCTTCTGGACGATTGTGTCTCTCAGTTCAGGCCCGGAAATTCTGTTCTACTTCCGCGTCTTTGGTGTCCACCAACAATAGGGACATTGTCAGTTACAACCTCTGGAAAGAGACGAGAACATCTCATAAGTAACACATCCAAATGTAACTATTATAGAAGAATTTAATTACTACATGTGTATGCATTCCTTAATGATAGTGGCCATCCCTGAGTGGGGAAAGGCATTGAACAAATAACCGACTTTTGCGTCCTATTAGTATAATCTACCCTACAACACATCTCTATAATATTATCCGACACTCTCTGGAAAAGAGAGAGAGAGAGAGAGAGAGAGAGAGAGAGGGAGGGAGGGAATACTTCATGACAAGCACAGTATGCATACATATAACACTGTTACGTGAATTGCTAATAGCAACTACGTATTCGAGTGTGTATAGCCTGAGTCAAGTCCTGGGTGCTGAGTTAGGTCAGGATCAGCCCTAGATATCTCCATAAAGAACGTGAGATATTGAGCCGTACTAGAATCGTGCACACACACACACACACACACACAAACACAGAGAGAGAGCAAGAAAGAGACATGCAAAGAGGAATAATATATATTTTGTTTACTCAGCTTCATATATTACTGCTGCAAGTGTTGTGTACTGAATCGATCATACGTTGCACGGTGGACGTACGCCATCCATTCTCATTGCTACAAACACGAAACAAAATTCTGCAAGATAGAAAGAAAGCATTACGTTAGATAACCTTATGAGTGTTATTCACCGATACAGAGAGAGAGAGAGAGAGAGCGAGAGAGAGAGAGAGAACGTCCATAAATAATTGCCTGAACTCTGTGAGTGCTGCAGAATGAGAAAGAGTTCAATAAATGCGAAGGTTTTTTAAAACAAGATACATTCTAAGACAAAACAAAGACGCATCATGAAGGAACTATCTGAATGTGACGCAAATTGGTTGACGTGCTGGACATGTAAAGACGAACAAATGATAACAATTGTAGGAGAAATTGATGATTGGTTCAAGTGAAAGAGCTTAACGAATTAAGCAAGTCAAAAATGTGTCGGTTCCTGTCTGGCCTTTACGAAAGCAGTCGTTCGGCTTGGCCTTGTTTGATAGATTTGTTGGACGTCATTTTGAAGGATATCGTGTCTAATTCTGTATAACTGACTCATTAGATCATCAAAATCCCACGTTTATTTTAAGGTCCAGCCAATAATGCTCTAAATGTCCTCAGTTGAGCAGAGACCACTGATCTTGCTGGCAATATAGGACCAGCATAATGAAAAGTAGTAGTTATAGCCGTGTGTGTTCGGGCACTATCTTGCTGAAATGTAAGCCCTAGATGGCTTACCATACAGGGCAACAAAACTGAGAGCAGAATATATATTGTCGAATCACTGTACTGAAAGTGTGCCGCAGACGGCAACCAAAGGGGTCCCACTATAAAAACAAATGGCTCCCAAGGCCATCACTCTTGGTTGTCTGACCACATAGTTGACGACACTCGTTTTCTTACTCCACTGGTGTCCAGGGCATCTCCAGACAAGTTTTCGCTGGTTTTCAGGGCTCATTTCGATGCGGGACTCACAGAAGATACTTATAATGAGATTCCAGACATCATTTCCTGAAATTGGAATTATCTGTTTTTCTGTTCATGTACACCACATCTACAGATTTCCGTCCCATTTGGATAATTCTTGTGTTGTTTTTTGTCTTAGAGCGTATTATTTATTGTTAAGTCATCTTAAGAGTGTTTGTGCACAATCTGTAGCACACATATTACCGTTTCTGTCCTCATCATACACTTGCCTGAGTCGTTGAATACATGAACAGTTGTTACTCTTTGATGTTGTGAATAGATGCGTTCTTGTAGATGGTACGAATCCAGGACATCTTCTCACAGCCTTTGACGAAAACGTTACTTTCTGTGTGGCGAATGTTTCCGAGTGAAGCCGTATCTTTGAGTCGAGTTCAAATAATTCTCCAACATGTTACATAGAGGAAATATGCTAACCATGCTGCGGTTTTTCGAGTTTCTGCACTGCCACACTCAGTACGAAAGCCTCACTAGTCCACTGTAACATTCACAGTCTAAGGTGTCGTAGTGAGATGTCTCAGATGCGAAACAGCATCTCTGCGTTTATAAAGTCACTCTCCAATCCCAGTGAGAGGTGAGCAATTTATCATATGATCATGTAGCAGTGAAGTGTATGCAGCAGTGCTAGAGGGTAAATTGCTTAATCATTCACATTCAATACAATCGTCTGTTGATCCTTATCTTACGCTTTAATTCTGCTTCGGGGAATAAATCAAACAAGTGCCACTAATTCATTGAACTGCAGTGGGTTCAGCACGCAACCAAATTCATCACCCTCACAGCAAGTGGAGTGAAGCCTCACATACATATCATGCAGCAGGTTAATATTGATATTATCTCAGTCAGATTATTGACCATTGTGTTGGTAACACAGAATTCAAGTAAACTCTTGCAATGGTTATTTTAAAATTGCCGAATATGGTGGAATCCTTTTTCACATTTCTCATATGGTCTGTTATAAATGCCAGATTAATAAATCGAGTGGTTTCTAGCTGAACTGCTGTTTTCATAGCCAATGTCTCTCTAGATTTTATTCTCTTCTTGCTCTCCTTGAATGTACAGACTTTGAACGACAACCAGTTCTTGTTTAGCATTCATGATGATGATATGTCTATTATCCTCGAAGAACGCTGCAAGCATTTTGAACAGGACACACAAACTAAAATAATTACTTATCAATCCATTTATTAGCCGTTCTGCATTTTTAAGTGCATTCAAGCCTGAAAATGATGCGGAAATGCATATTTTGAGGATCGATACGATTGCAACATTTTTTGTGCGTTGAAACTTGGTACTAATAAGTTTGTGTCTTAGTTCTTGAAACAGAAAGACAGTCGTTTCACTTGTAAGACATTTTGCTGCTGCTTGTAACTTCCATCTTTCTTCATAAGTTCCATACAAGTACAGGGAAACGTTTCTCTTCATTTTTAAATCACCTTGGTCTCGAATGGGAGTGCTTATCTTATCTTTCTTATCATATGTCACTGAAGCAAATAGATTGTGGGAGAAATATTCCCAGCAAATCACTCGTCATACTGAATTGGAGATGTTTTGTTGAGTGACAGCATTTTATAGTTTCCGTCCTATACATTTAGGGGACTTTTAATATCCCGACGTTGCCACAGTGTGCTTCGACTGCGAGCTGTGTGCATCAGTTTTATACCTTGTATCCGCGCTGCTGCTTCAAGTGGAAGAATGCCACAGTTTTCTCTCCTCAAAAATCAAAGGTTTTCCATGCTGCCCCACATTGCTCTACCTGAGTTGGTCTAATTTCTCAAACATCACTGTGTGGTTTATTTATATACTGGTCCTATTGTAGGGATGGGTCTGGGGATTGTATGACTTAAACTGTTGTTGTGATATGAATTCGCTGTCATATTTCACTCAACTCAGATCCTGTTAACAGTAAAAATATCCACTGGTTGACCCCCACTCATAAATTTTGTTAATATTGTTTTCCAGAACTTGACTCCCAGTAGTGGTTCCACTGAACATTCCTGGTTAAAGCCAGTGGTCTGTTATGTCGTTTTATGTCTGTTTTAAAGATATCAACGTTTGCGCGTAAGACAACTGATAACTTATTGAGAATACCGCCACCCCTCAGAAGCACTTTCTAGCGCTCATGTTACGCTGCTCCTCTGTTATGCTTTATGCACCCTGTTACATACCATATCGTGAGTACTCACCTAACAGTTGTGTGATGATGTAAAACCCAGCCATTTAACTAAAGCCTTGCTACCCTTACCTATTATAACAGGCCGTTGGAGAAAAACGTTATGTTCAGAGCTTCTCTGTAATTCTTCTGTGTAAAGACTCAAAGCAGTTGCTAAAAGTGTTGCATCGGTTTGCAAATGAAAAGTCTTCCAGTAATTCAGTTATTCCTTAAATAAGCGCACAGGATTTATTAAGATATTTGTAGCTGATACGAGGTCATGTTTGAGAATAAGTAATTTTCGTTGAGGAATATATAGACAGTAGAACATAAATGGAAAGACTTCCGTAATCAGTGATTACCTGTTTAATTAATGTGGAAACAAGCTAATATGATATCAGATGACTAGCGCATGCACAGACGGCGATAGCTCTCAATCAAACTCTAACGTTTCTGGTACACATGCAGATGACTTGTCAGTGGATGAAGAATGCAATTAGAAACAGTAGGGTCAAGCAGATAATGAAATGAATAAATATGCACAGAAAGTGACAGCATATTATCGGATGCACAAGTTCTTCACATGGATGGAGATGTATTTTCAGTGGATAGGCATTTTGCTTTGTGGTAGAGTATTCTGGGAGAGGGTAAGAAGATTATTGCTGGAGAAAATTTGGGAACAAAGCGATTCAAAACATAAACAAGGGTCACAAAAAAAATGCCAGACATTGTCATATTTTCATAAGAAACAGGATGATGTGTTGTCTTTGAGAGAAGGAGAAGTTAGTTCGTCACGTGCAGAGGAAGATAAGAAGATACTCTCTGGTACTGAGAAGCTGATTGTGATTCAAACAGAGGATAAGAAGATTATTGTCTTAGAAGAAATGGAGCAAACTCTTATGCAATAAAAAGGAGATTTAGAAATTTCATAATGCTTTGGACTGTAAAAAGAAAACTGAACATTCATTGTTGGAAAACAATGAAGAAGAAAGTTCGTTTTACGAAGAGATTGAGAAGGCATTCTTTGATAAATACAGATCTATGAGCATGAGAGGCGAGAGTTTCAATATTATTTGTAATGATGCAGACTACCAGAGATATCGAGAAGAGGACGCAGAATTTTAGGAAAAGAACTTAAGAGGGGATCAGTTTTCTGGACTGCAGTATAAACGAAACAAGATTGTAAATAGGGCAACGGAATGGTTAATGCGCAGAGTGAATGGTGTCCTGCCTGGCGCAATAACTAGAAATGTGGGGCAGGCGTGACGAAGATCCACACAAAGTAGAGCAGAGGAGAAGCCACAGGAGACAAGAGGAAACGTTAGCGAAGAGAGCAGTAGTAAACGCGATACCGTTGCGTTGACTTGTGGACCGAAACATAAATGGAATGAGAAAAGTGCCATCGGCCTAGATCAAATGAGTATGCACCAACTGGTGAGAAGCAGGACAAGCACAGCTGAAGTGATTCACTGTCGTTTGACTGCTTACGGTAACGTACATAGTATGCAGTGGAAGAGGACACAAGAGAGGTCCGCATGATGTGTAAAGCTTGCCATACGGCCGCAAGCACCCGGAGCGGCTCTTACAATATAAAAAATTGTCAAATATTTATGGACAGTGATTTGTTTAGTAATTTTGTATTGGTTGCTTTAGAATGTTTTTCCTGTGTTGGGCTAGCATCAATGCAGACTATCGATAGAATGCACCGTAATATGTTGTTTTTTTTTTTTTGGCATTCTGTAAATGCATCACTTACAAAAGTAGGAGTGCCACCCATTGCACGTGTTTATATTTCTTGTTGGCCATACAGATGTTGCGAAATGCTGATGGTTTCCCCGTTTGGTCATTTAGATGTTGTGGAGTGGGGGTTCTGGCTACGAAATATGCCCTACCACCTCCCTTAGCACGTTCACTCCCTAGAAGATGGGGGATTTGCCCGCGACATAGTACTCCTGATACCCGCTACCTTCACAAAGTCGATGCAACGTAAAGGAGGGGGGGAATGCGCAGTTGCAATGTTTACATCTCATCTATGACAATGGGGCCACTGGAGGCCACTGACTGTACATACAGTCACCGTCAACATGCTGCATGCCCTAGGAACCGCCATTAGCCCACTGTACAGCTGGAGACCACAGTGTTTCCTTGCAGCTGTCAAGATGCGAGTAATGACGACCCTCAGCCGTAACAGCAACCACTATGCAGACAAGCGAAGCCTGCCTCACCCATCTGTAATCAACAGTCAGTTCCTTTGTCCAACTGTCGAAGTATGGGTGTGTTGCTATACTTGTAGTGTGTCAAAGTAAAACGGCAAGTAGGCTAGTGTTTGTGAGTTATTTCAAGAAAATGGCCAGCTATTTGTGTTGTCTGTATTTTTTATGTTTTTCATTAACAAACACACACGTTCTGCGTGTTTTACAATACTTACAAAAGAATCCCTTTTCTATTTCTACGTGTTATGCTGACTAACATTCTTAGAAGTATTATTTTTACTAAGCACACTGATGGGATGTTGATTCCTCTCGGAATATAAAGATTTCCGATTTTTGCCTTTGGGCCTATACATGTAGTAAAATGCAGTAGAGGTCACTTTTTGTAAGTCGTGGAATAGGTAGTAAATATTCTTGTGCATTTTTCCTTTTTTTTCTCCTTTTTACACAGAAAAAAATTAGTTTGCCTATCACATGAGTAACAACAATTTCGTGATTCATTATGTATATTGAGCTGCAGTAATATATATAAAATAGTTTCCTTTGCATAGGCTGACCAGACTTTCAACAGAAAAGATGCTTCAAATTCCATAATTTCAAAACTGTATAGAAGTACATTATTACAGTATGTTATACAGTTACAAAAAGGAGTTTCAGTAATGTGATAATCTGCTAATGTACTTCTTATCTGCACAATCTGTGCGTGTAACTTCTGTGGATTATACGAATATGCATTAACTTTAGTAGGATTAAAATATGTTGTATGCTGTAGAAGATTAAGCAGACTGCATTAGATGTTACTTTGTACAATTTTCATGGTCCTCTGTGCAAAAGCATTTCGATATTTTTATTGATATTTGATCCAGTTATATCACAAATTAGATGTTAATTGTCGGATTAGCACATATGTAAACAAATAAGTAAATAATGGAAAAATAGAAGTTAATGCGGATGAATAGGAAACAAATGTGTAATGTTCGGGTACAGTATTACTAGTCTCCTGCTTGACACAGTTCAGTGCTTTATATATCTGGGAGTAGCGTTGCAAAGCGATATGAGGTAGAACGTTATTCTTGTTGTGGTCTTCAGTCCTGAGACTGGTTTGATGCAGCTCTCTATGCTACTCTATCCTGTGCAAGCTTCTTTATCTCCCAGTACTTACTACAACCTACATCCTTCCGAATCTGCTTAGTGTATTCATCTCTTGGTCTCCCTCTACGATTTTTACCCTCCATGCTGCCCTCCAATGCTAAATTTGAGGTAGAACAAGCATGTGGAAACTATGGTAGGGAAGACAAATGGTCGACTTCGTTTTATTGGTAGGAAACCGTATGTAGGACCCTGGTGCGAACTATTCTTGAGACGTCGAAGCAGTTCAGAGGAGGGCTGCTATATTTGTTACGGCTATGTTCGAAGATTGGATTAAAAGATTGGATTCGAAAGTTGAAAGCAAGGGGAAACTATAGCCGTAATTTTTCCCGAGGGCACGCAGCTTCACTGTATGGTTATTGATGATCGCGTCCTCTAGGGTAAAATATTCCGGTGGTAAAATAGTCCCCCATTCTGATCTCCAGGAGAGACTACTCATGAGAACGTCTTTATCAGAAGAAAGAAAACTGGCGTTCTATGGATCTGAGAGTGGAATGTCGGATCCCTTAATCGGGCAGGTAGGTTAGAAAATTTAAAAAGGGAAATGGATAGGTTAAAATAAGATATAGTGGGAATTAGTGGAGTTCGGTGGCAGGAGGAACAAGACTTTTGGTCAGGCGAATACAGGGTTATAAATACAAAGTCAAATAGGGGTAATGCAGGAGTAGGTTTAATAATGATTTAAAAAATTGGAATGCGGGTAAGCTACTACAAACAGCATAGTGAACGCATTATTGTGGCCAAGAGAGACACGAAGCCCACGCCTACTACAATAGTACAAGTTTATATGCCAACTGGCTCTGCACATGACGAAGAAATTGAAGAAATGTATGACGAAATAAAAGAAATTATTCTGATAGTGAAGGGAGATGAAAATTGAATAGTCATGGGTGACTGGAATTCGGTAGTAGGAAAAGGGAGAGAAGGAAACGTAGTAGGTGAATATGGATTGGGGCTAAGAAATGAAAGAGGAAGACACGTGGTAGAATTTTGCACAGAGCACAAATTAATCATAGCTAACACTTGGTTCAAGAATCATAGAAGAAGGTTGTATACATGGAAGAAGCCTGGAGATACTGACAGATTTCAGATAGATTATATAATGGTAAGACAGAGATTTAGGAACCAGGTTTTAAACTGTAAGACATTTCCAGGGGCAGATGTGGACTCTGACAACAATCTATTGGTTATGAACTGTAGATTAAAACTGAAGAAACTGCAAAAACGTGGTAATTTAAGGAGATGGGACCTGGATAAACTGACTAAACTAGAGGTTGTACAGAGTTTCAGGGAGAGCATAAGGGAACAAATGGCAGGAATTGGGGAAAGAAATACAGTAGAAGAAGAATGGGTAGCTTTGAGGGATGAAGTAGTGAAGGCAGCAGAGGATCAAGTAGGTAAGAAGACGAGGGCTAGTAGAAATCCTTGGGTAACAGAAGAAATATTGAATTTAATTGATGAAAGGAGAAAATATAAATATTCAGTAAATGAAGCAGGCAAACAGAAATACAAACGTCTCAAAAATGATATCGACAGGAAGTGCAAAATGGCTAAGCAGGGATGGCTAAAGGATAAATGTAAGGATGTAGAGGCTTATCTCACTAGGGGTAAGATAGATACTGCCTACAGGAAATAAAAGAGACCTTTGGAGAAAAGAGAACCACTTGTATGAATATTAAGAGCTCAGACGGAAACCCAGTTCTAAGCAAAGAACGGAAAGCAGAAATGTGGAAGGGATATATAGAGGGTCTATACAAGGGTGATGTACTTGAGGACAAAATTATGGAAATAGAGGAGGATGTAGATGAAGATGAAATGGGAGATATGATACTGCGTGAAGAGTTTGACAGAGCACTGAAGGACCTGAGTCGAAACAAGGCCCCGGGAGTAGACAACATTCCGTTGGAACTACTGACGGCCTTGGGAGAGCCAGTCCTCACCAAACTCTTCCATCTGGTGAACAAGATATATGGGACAGGCGGAATTCCCTCAGACTTCAAGAAGAATATAGTAATTCGAATCCCAAAGAAAGCAGGTGTCGATAGGTGTGAAAATTACCGAACTATCAGTTTAATAAGTCACGGCTGCAAAATGCTAACGCGAAATCTTTATACAGGAATGGAAAAACTGGTAGAAGCCGGCCTGGGGGAAGGTCAGTTTGGATTCCGTAGAAATGTTCGAACACGTGAGGCAATACTGACCCTACGACTTATCTTAGAAGCTACATTAAGGAAAAGCAAATCTACGTTTCTAGCATTTGTAGACTTGGAGAAAGCTTTTGACAATGTTGACTGGAATACACTCTTTCAAATTCTGAAGGTGGCAGGGGTAAAATACAGGGAGCGAAAGGCTATTTACAATTTGTATACAAACCAAACGGCAGTTACAAGAGTCGAGGGACATGAAAGGGAAGCAGTGGTTGGGAAGGGAGTGAGACAGGGTTGTAGCCTCTCCCCGATGTTGTTCAGTCTGTATATTGAGCAAGCAGTGATGGAAACAAAAGAAAAATTCGGAGTAGGTATTAAAATCCATGGAGTTGAAATAAAAACTTTGAGGTTCGCCGATGACATTGTAATTCTGTCATAGACAACAAAGGACTTGGAAGAGCAGTTGAACGGAATGGATAGTGTCTTGAACGGAGGATATAAGATGAACTTCAACAAAAGCAAAACGAGGATAATGAAATGTAGTCGAATTTAGTTTGGTGATGCTGAGGTTATTAGATTAGGAAATGAGACACTTATAGTAGTAAATGAGTTTTGCTATTTGGGGAGCAAAATAACTGATGATGGTCAAAGTAGAGAGGATATAAAATGTAGACTGGCAACGGCAAGGAAAGCGTTTCTGAAGAAGAGAAATATGTTAACATCGAGTATAGATTTAAGTGTCAGGAAGTCGTTTCTGAAAGTATTTGTATGGAGTGTAGCCATGTATGGAAGTGAAACATGAACGATAAATAGTTTAGACAAGAAGAGAATAGAAGCTTTCGAAATGTGGTGCTACAGAAGAATGCTGAAGATTAGATGGGTAGATCACATAACTAATGAGGAGGTGTTGATAGGACTGGGAAGAAGAGAAGTTTGTGGCACAACTTGACTAGAAAAAGGGATCGGTTGGTAGGACATGTTCTGAGGCATCAAAGGATCACCAATTTAGTATTGGAGGGCAGCGTAGAGGGTAAAAATTGTAGAGGGAGACGAAGGGATGAATACACCAAGCAGATTCAGAAGGAGTAGGTTGCGGTAGGTACTGGGAGATGAAGAAGCTTGCACAGGATAGAGTAGCATGGAGAGCTGCATCAAACCAGTCTCAGGACTGAAGACCACAACAGCAACAACATGTTCGAACAAAACTTATGCGTTACAGGGACGCTTCAGGAACTCAAGTGGGATCCCTGGAGAGAACGCGTCGTTCTTTTCGCGAAATAGTACAGAGAAAATCTAGAGAACTGGCATTTGATGCTGACTGCCGAACTATTCTGCTGCCACCAAAATACATAGCCCTTAAGGACCACGAAGAAAAGATATGAGAAATTTGGGCTCATACGGAGGGGCACAGACAGCCTTTTTTCCCTCGCTCTATTTGCAAGTGGAACAGGAGCGGAAATGATAAGTAGTGGTACAGGGTACCCTCCGCCATGTACCTTAAGATGGCTTTCGGTGTATCTGTAGTGTCGGCAGACTTGCCAACACTACACACACTAACTGAAAGAGGCGGCCAAGATGCACGCGCTAACTCACGAAGGATGGAGTGAGGTCTGAAACAGGATTCGTAATGAATGCTATAAAGAAAAGTACGTAGCTTCTAAAATACTTAACTTTAATCCATCCTTTGTATACATCGTTCTTGATGAGACATCTGGAGATTGTGGCGATACAAGTGAGACTCTTTAGATACATTCAATGTTACAAATGGCACCTTGCTAGGTCGTAGACATGGACTTAGCTGAAGGCTATTCTAACTGTCTCTCGGCAAATGAGAGAAAGGCTTCGTCAGTGTAGTCGCTAGCAAAGTCGTCGTACAACTGGGGCGAGTGCTAGTACGTCTCTCTAGACCTGCCGCGTGGTGGCGCTCGGTCTGATCACTGACAGTGGCGACACGCGGGTCCGACATGTACTAATGGACCGCGGTCGATTTAAGCTACCACCTAGCAAGTGTGGTGTCTGGCGGTGACACCACAGTATCTGTGTAGATGTAGGTAATGAACCGATGTTGTACTCCTTACTTGTCACCGGCTCCTGAAACTTTCTGGGTTAAGCTCACCAATTACCTGACGGAGCATTGTCTTGGTGCATAATACCCCAGCGCTAGTGGTCACACACCATCTTGGCGTGTGCAGAGGGATCGTGTTCAGTTTCTCCACGTAGCAATCGCAGGTTGCCATACTGCAGATAAGTATTGTGCAGGATGTGGAATTAATGGCTAAATGTGGTACATCAGTTTATAGTCGAAAGGTATTCTGTAATTCAGTTAGTTCGCATAAAGCCATACAGAATTAATTAAGAGATTTATGGTTGGTACTGGGTCCTGCTTGAGAACCGGTAATTGTCGTGCAGAGACATATTGATGCTATATCGTATATAAGATGGTTTCCATGATCAGTGATTGCCTGTCTTACTCATGTGGAAATGCGATGTATCAGTGGTTACTTTATTGTGAATGGGAAACAAACATATCTGTTTAATGAGGCTGGATGAGTATAGGTATTGTTATGGAAGCGTGTTATGCGTAAAAGCTACGATAAACGAAAGTAATTTAACATGTGCTGTTATTAATTCAAAGTGACATTTTTCATTCTTTAACTAAGCAAGTTTAATATGTGAGAAGCATAAAAGGAATGTATTGGTATTACAGGTACTGTCAGGTTATTTTCGTAACGAAGTGTGATCTCTAGCCACCAAACGCAAGTCTCAAAGCCACAAAAAACACAATCAAAATTAAATAGATAGCAACAGATGTACAATCTGTGCGGACATGTTTTGTGCATCGGTATGGGGTGTTCTCCGATCACTCTCTCGATAAGAATTCTTCATAATACGTCTTTCTCAGGACTCTGAAATGTCAGATACCATTTTATTTGCGTGAGTTGTATCTCTTGTATCAGCTGATGCTATGAGCACTCGTATCCGTCTTGTTATTTCATTTCGTCTTAATAGTATGTACTCAAGAGGTTGGCTGTTTATTTTTTTATACTAAATGTAAATGCCTCCACCTTTGCTACGTACACCAGCTAACATCGGTTTAAACATATTCACTAAGGAAATCCCTGCGCATGGTAATAAATTCATTGAATTAAATGTTGGTTCCTACATGCATTCGATAAATATTATTGAAATTCATAATACGCTGATTGAAGGCGATAGTAAGATTTACATTATCTCTTATCAACTGCTTTAGAACTTTGGAATATGTCTGACTCAAATAAAAGATGTCAGCTTTCGTATGAGGGTCGATACAAAAATATTTCCGTATTTGTTCATGGTTTTCCACTGCAACTTCGTCAAATATGAATACACCCTTACGCCTAAATTTTTCACGCTGTGGGGTGTCACTGCTTTCACTGAATATCTGGTAGGTTACTCCAATGATATCATGCAGAATCTTCTGCAAAAGCTGGCATGTCGGCTGGAATAATGTTTTTTAAAATATATATACAAGCTCAAAGGAGATCACCTCAGGATGTGTTAACAATGACGCAACAACTATTGTCTTCTCACAGACACGTGGCCCAATAAGTAGTCCATGTAGTACTAAAATAGGAAAAACGACGCAGTAAGTGGGAATTATCTCAATGCGACGAAAATCGGTAGATGTGATGCCATGTCCTAACAAACAAATGATTACAATTTCAGAATAATTGAACTATTTATCGAAGAAAGAGGTCTTTCCAAACTCAGCAAACCAATAATGCGTTGGTACGCCTCTGGCTCTTATGCCAGCAGTTATTTGGCTCGACATTGACTGAAACACTTGTATATTTCCGTTACACATATTGTGCAAAATTCTGTCCAGTTATCTCGCTCGATCGTCAAAATCCCGAGCTGGGTGAAGACCCTACCAGTAAAGTTCATGTAGTCTTATAGACGGTCATTTTTCCCTCACTATATTTTCGAGTGGAATGGAAAGGAAATGAGTGGTAATGATTCTTAGTAACTACCACCATGCCCCGTACCTACCGGAAGCATCAGGGCCAGATGGGATGTCTATTGATTCTACAATGATTATGTGAAAGAAATTACTCCCTTCCAGCAGCAGTGTACCGTTGTTCGCCGAAGGATACCTAGCGACTGTAAAAAGTGGAAGTCATTTCCGTTTTCAGGGAAGGTCATAGGAAAGATGCACATAATTATAGGTCTATAACGTTGACCATTGCCTGGAATACTCTCTTTCACATTCTGAAGGTGGCAGGGGTAAAACACAGGGAGCGAAAGGCTATTTACAATTTGTACAGAAACCAGATGGCAGTTATAAGAGTCGAGGGGAATGAAAGGGAAGCAGTGGTTGGGAAAGGAGTGAGACAGGGTTGTAGCCTGTCCCCGATGTTATTCAATCTGTATATTGAGCAAGCAGTAAAGGAAACAAAAGAAAAATTCGGAGTAGGTATTAAAATTCATGGAGAAGAAGTAAAAACGTTGAGGTTCGCCGATGACATTGTACTTCTGTCAGAAACAGCAAAGGACTTGGAAGAGCAGTTGAACGGAATGGACAGTGTCTTGAAAGAAGGATATAAGATGAACATCAACAAAAGCAAAACGAGGATAATGGAATGTAGTCATATTAAATCGGGTGATGCTGAGGGAATTAGATTAGGAAATGAGACACTGAAAGTAGTAAAGGAGTTTTGCTATTTAGGGAGTAAAATAACTGATGATGGTCGAAGTAGAGAGGTTATAAAATGTAGATTGGCAATGGCAAGGAAATCGTTTCTGAAGAAGAGAAATTTGTTAACATTGAGTATAGATTTAAGTGTCAGGAAGTCGTTTCTGAAAGTATTTGTACGGAGTGTAGCCATGTATGGAAGTGAAACATGGACGATAACTAGTATGGACAAGAAGAGAAAAGAAGCTTTCGAAATGTGGTGCTACAGAAGAATGCTGAAGATAAGGTGGGTAGATCACGTATCTAATGAGGAGGTATTGAATAGGATTGGGGAGAAGAGAAGTTTGTGGCACAACTTGACTAGAAGAAGGGATCGGTTGGTAGGACATGTTTTGAGGCATCACGGGATCACAAATTTAGCATAGGAGGGCAGCGTGGAGGGTAAAAATCGTAGAGGGAGACCAAGAGATGAATACACTAAGCAGATTCAGAAGGATGTAGGTTGCAGTAGGTACTGGGAGATGAAGAAGCTTGCACAGGATAGAGTAGCATAGAGAGCTGCATGAAACCAGTCTCAGGACTGAAGACCACAACAACAACAACAACGTTGACCACAATTTGTTACACAAATGTGGAGCATGTTGTACGCTCAAGAATGCTGACGTTTCTTGAGTACGAAAATCGTCACCTCTAAAAATCCAGCATGTCCTCTGAAAACAGGGATCCTGCGTGACTCAGTTCGCTCTGCTCTTCTATGTGATCCATAGTGCTGTAGACCACGACGCTCAGACTTCCTTGCGGATACAGCTCTATACGTCACTCTTAGTGGAAAAATATTGGTAGATGCAAACTCAATTACTGGAGGAGCTCCAGGATGTGTAATAAGACCGTTACTGCTTGCGATGTATATAAATGGTCTAGTAGGAAACCTCAAAAGATATTTAACACTGATCGACTGTGATGTGGTTCTCTGTCAGAAAGTAGTGACACCAAATGACGGTATCGATTTGCAGAATGAACCACAGAGGATTGATGAATGTTATAGCCTCTGGCAGTCTACCCTGAACATCAATAATTGTAAAATATCTCACACACATAGGAAAAGAAATCCACTACTGCACAACTACACAAATGATGACGACAAATTGCTGTAAACAGAATCTACTGCAAAATACACTGAGGTGTCTGAAGTCGTGGGGTACCGCCGAACGTACTGTCGCTTTGTGCTGCCAGTACAGGATTTTGTGCACAAACTGACATCTCGATTAAATCTCATAAATGTTCTATGGGATTCAGGTCAGGCGATCTGGCTGGCCAAATCATTGTGTTGGACTGTGCAGAATGTTCTTCAAACCATTCGCGAACAACTGTGGCACGTTACATAGTGCATAGTCACCCATAAAATTTCCATGGTGGTATTGGAGCATTGTTGTTGTTGTTGATGTTGTTGTTGTGGTCTTCAGTCCTGAGGCTGGTTTGATGCAGCTGTCCATGCCACTCTGTCCTGTGCAAGCTGCTTCATCTCCCAGTACTCACTGCAGCATAATGTCCTTGAAATGCTGCAAAAGCTCTCCAAGTAGCCGAACATAATTATTTCCAATCAATGATCTATTCATATGGACCAGAGGACCCAGTCCATTCAAGGTAAATACAGTCCACACCACTATGGAACCAACACCAGCTTACACAGTGCCTTTTTGACAACTAGTGTCGACGGTGTCGTTGGCTCTGCCACACATTCGAAACCTATCATCAGCTATTAACAGCTGCAGTCAGGACCCACCTGACCAGCTCATGGTTTTCCAGTCGTGTAGGGTCCAACCGATATGATCACGAGAGGCGCTTCAGGCGATGTCATATTGTTAGTAAAAGCACTGGCGTCGATTGTCTGCAGCATAGCCCATTAGAGCCTAATTTCGCCGTACTGTCCTAACGGATACGTTCGTCATAAGTGCCACACTTATTTTTTTTTTTTTATTTTGAGCAGTGTTGCTTGACTCTTAGCATTGGCCACACTATACAAACGCCACTGACCTGGTCGTTAAGTGAAAGCTGTCGGCCACTATGTTGTCAGTAGTGAGTGGTAATACCTGAAATACCCTAACGATTCCCGAAATGCAATGTCCCATGCCTCAAGCTGCAACAACCATTCCAAGTCGGAAACCTGAGTACCATTAGCTCCTCCATTGCACTGCCCTTATTTACCTCGTGGACGAGGAACTACCCCAATCTGTAGTGTGCATATCGCTATCACTTCAGTGTACCTAGGAGTATCTGTCCACAGATTTCAGTGGAATTTTCACAGAAAACAGATAGTAGAATCAGCAGACCCCAGAGGAATATCGAGGATAAAAAATGGTTCATATGGCTCTGAGCACTATGGGACTTAACATCTGTGGTCATCAGTCCCCTAGAACTTAGAACAACTTAAACCTACCTAACCTAAGGACATCACACACATCCATGCCCGAGGCAGGGTTCGAACCAGCGACCGCAGCGGTCTGAGCGGACTGAGCGCCTAGAACCGCGAGACCACCGCGGCCGGCTATCGAGGATATGTAACTTATTCAAGGAAGAATAGCTCTTGAGTATTGTAGATCAGTCTGGGACCCTCAACTGGTAGGTCTGGCAGGGGAGATAGAGAACATGGAAAGAGGAGTGGTACGTTTCGTGACGGGGTCGTCCGGTCGGCGTGAGAGCGTCACAGAGAAGTCTGACCAACTCCAGTGGCAGATCATAAAAGAGAGGTGTTGTGTGCCATGGAGAGTTTTACTAATAAAATTTCAAGAGTTGTTTTCTGGAAAATAATTCCTGCCACATACATGTACCATGAAGAGAACATTCGAGAAATTCTTGATAATATGGGGGCTTACGATCAATCATTCATGTCGCGCGCGTTTCTCGGGTGGACAAGGAAAGGTAGATCAGTTTTGGAACGAAAAGTATCCTTCGACACACATCGTCTGATGCCTAGCTGTTACTTCTAGCTTTTCCAGTTTAAATACGCGCTGTAGGTCGTGTTCTGCTAAGTACACACGGCTAGGATTTTCTGTTGCATGGCATTTCTGTTTGTGTTCCCGGTTGCACAGCGTGAGGGGAATCGTTTTTGTGGACTTCATGTATGTACTTCCACGCAACATGTGATAGCGCCCACCCTATTCATTTTTATTGTATTTTACATTTTATCATGTGAGAAGGTGAATAGATCTCTCACAGAAATGAGAACAACAACGGATTCGAATTGTGTTACAACAGAATTCAAGAGTCAGAACGGAATGCAGGAATCATAACATGTGGTATTTGTGTAGGATATACGTACGTGTGAAGGTTTCTTCCGCACACCACACCGCAAAGGTAAATTTAAATATAGCGAACAGACACATCAATGACCGGATGGACAGTTCACAATGATGCGGGAAAAAAAGGAGATGTGAACACTGATCTCCCCCTGCACACTCCAACACCGTTACCACACAACCACGACGCCACAATGTCACACATCATGACCGTGGACAGTTCACTGCTTCGACTTTCCTTCTTTTTTCACAGTTCGGCACACGACGTTCCTGTTGTCATGCTTGATCTGTGTACACCTTTTGACGGGCTATCGTCTGAGCCATCTTACCACTAGATCTGAGCGAGGTGCGATGGCGAGTTTCCCTTGAAAGTTAGGTATACCGCTTGACGTGGCATGACATAGTTGTAGAGCAGTCTTGGGGAATTTGAACGAACTACATTAGCAATTTCGATTCTTCTAAAAGTGAAATCATTCGATATACTATCTTTGCAGTGTTTGCATGGACCATGTGAGTGATAAATGAGTGTGTTGTTCTGTTTGCGTGAGTTAAGTGGAAGTAAAGTAAAAATTTTATTGGATCACATGGAGAGCTTATAATCTGTGATTGTTGTAGTCAGGAGGTAAGATTTTCTTTTTCGGAAAATTTTCTATTGTAGTTTTTCTTTGCAAAACACCACAAAATGTACTTTAAATAATTAATTAAATAAGAAAGCCAGTCTTTTGTTTCAAGTCAAATAGCATGTCTCATCTGCTTCACATATTGCAAGAGCATGAAAAATAAAAGAATCTCCAGTACGCCACATCCAATAATTTATTATTGGTTCTGTACTTAAGCCACCGCAAAATTATTTTAAGTGGGTTTGTGCGATTCTTTTTTACGGGCAAGTATACCACTCGAGAAGCTCAGAAATCCACCTCGTAAGGGTTTTTTGTAGACGTATACGTGAAAACTGTCCCTGATCCCTCGACGCTGAGGAGAAGTGATGTTACAAAATCTCACAATCAGTAATGGATCTGTCAATATAAATTTATGCATGTAAAAATATTTGTTGTTTTGCTAACTAGGTATTGTACAAAATTCACGAGGGCCTGGGAACTTCAAACATATGGGTACCTGCATTTGAAACGACTGCTGCAGTGAGTTGCTAAGTTGACAAATTAACTGAGGATGGACCTGATTTTTCAGTCTAACTTCAGCAACAAGCAGTTAACTCCACAACCGTTAGTTCCTTTGATGACAGATGGTTGAAGTTTTGAATCAGTTGTTATATTTGAGTAAAATTTAAAAAAACAATTATTTTACTCACGTTTAAGTCTCTAATTATACAGATGTTTTTCTGAGAAGATGCTTCTTCTGTTTTAGGTATTCTGTGGCCAACTAATCTAAATAAAAGCAGAGTTCTTTTACTGTTGCGTGGTGCTGCTCCGTACATGCTGAAGGCCAGAGTCAATTAAAATATTGTACACAAATGTAAAACACATCACATGTCTTACTCATGAGCTTCATCTTGATGCACAAGCAGTGCGCTCTAATTAAGACGTCAGTAATTTGACATCTTCAGCTAAAGTGTGTAAAATTTACGGATAGATCAGTTTTAATGGTCCCAAAGCTGTAAAATAAAATTAGTCATCTTAAAATGTTATTTTGTTCTGCACATGAGTTTTTAAAAGTCGCTGCTTGCAAAAAGAGTCTATTCAATTTACTATCAACCCATGAACCAACATTACTGTGTGTCTGTGTGTGGGGAAAGGGGGGGGGGGTTAAGGGCCTGGAATTTGCAGTGTTTTACTCTGACAATTTTGATGCCATTAAATGGGTGTGAAATGAAATTGATATGTAGGTAACTAATAGTTCAATATTTATTTCTAACGTAAATACTTCTATCAATTTAGGCAGTAAACAGTTTCTCGACAAAAGATGGCGTATGTATCGAGATTCATAAGCACCATTTAAAAGCATATTTAATTAAGCCTCAGATAAAGTTCTGTAAGTAGCACTCTACAGTAAGAAAATTAGAAGCAACATGTCTGCCACTGGCGCACACAGAGTCAGTTGTTGAGTCATGCCCAAGATAAAGTAGGAGTAGACGCAAAGAACGGAGCGGACAGTGTCATAAAACAAAAATGCAGACTGCGGATTCTTTTGTTCAGTGACAAATGTGTTTTGTGGTACATCATGGATGAAAAACACGACCTGACACTATCGCCGATATGTTCCTTCAAATCTGCTCCAATAGATTCTTGTGATGTAGATAAGTAATTTCCTACTCACAAAAATATTTTGAGTGAAAAGCGCAGGAACCTCACAGAAATTTTTTTACATTTGATGTTAGTTGTTAACTGTGCCAGAGGGGAAGTGAACTTGTAAACAGGGAACGATAATGATAATGTGTATTTTGTTGAATTTTTCATTTGATCTTGTATGTATTGTAGTTGGATAGTGCATGAATGTATGCATATTTTCGGATTTTGTAGTGCGTGGAGTCCTCGTCCTTAATCGTAACTCAACACTGTCAAAATAGGGACGGAACAGTTTCGGAAATTTTTGTAGGCAGTGATATGTAAATTGTGAAGCCTGTGTCAGCTAGCGAATGACACATGCTGCCTCTGATGCTGACGGTCTATCGAATGAAAGAACTGTGAAAACTGCACCCAGCGTGCGGCTCCAACGCCGGCAAGAGCTTAAACAGACGGGATAACGTGTTTATTGCTAAACCAAGTTAGAATAATTGAAAGGTCGTTTGAACGCTTCCCGCTGATGGAATTAACACGCCAAAACAAGGGTTACTGTATCAATTCGGTTCATTATTTCGTAACACTCGCATTATTAAATTTGCGGAGCAGTAAAGGGAAGAGGCGAATTAAACGAATTGTTGCCGTCCGTGGGCAGACGTGCGAAGCCGAAGGGAGCTGAGGCAGCCGCTCGTCGAGTCTGCGTTTCAACGAGGCTGGGGCCCGCTGCGCATGCGAGAGTGCGGTAGGCCATCTCCTGATGTAGCACACACAGGAGGTACGTCGGTCTCACGAAGCGATAGTGGCGTCAACGCTCCGACTTCTTGTGGTTCACCCTCATCCTCAACACATGTCACAGGGCACGTCTGATTTTTATAGTAGATATAAATATGCCAAGTAGTGGCAAGGAGAGCCCATTTTACATTTCAGCCTGGTTTTTTTTTGTATTTTCGTTCGTCACTATTCCCTCATACACACATAATTGTGTTTCGACTCTTTTCGTACTCTTCTCATGTGAATAGCTAATTATAACACAGATAGCACTGAGCTACATAAGAAAATTCTACATTTGTGTAATACACTAGCGTTTTATCCGTGGATTCGCCTTTGGATGCATGTGCCACATAGTTAGATAGTTAGTAAGTCAGTTTCGTGTCACATGGATCATTTTTCACGATAAATCTCAGTGATGTGGAATGTGTAACTTGACATTCAATTCTTAAATTAATTCGTAAAGATGATTAATTGCTGAGAACTAATTTTTTAAAATTTATTTACTTATTTATTTTCTTTTAACATACAAGTATGAGTTAGTAATTCCCACCCACCACACCTGTTACATACTATAATAACAGAAATTCTTGCGGGGTATAAAAGGAGTTGTCAAGTAGAAAGTTTTAACTATATATTTACAAAATTTACATTGCTATCAGTCAGACGTTTCATATCCCTAGATAACTGATGAAAAATCTAGTAGACAGTGGCCCCTTTTCTGTGCTAAGATCACTTTTAACGTGGAGTACTGAATGTCATTTGAACTGTAGTGCATTATGTACAAATTCTTAAACAGATATCTACTAGATGGTCGTGAGTTAGGAACACATGTATTCATACATCACGTTTTTTGAGCTTTTAAGGATTTCCTTTCTTATAGATGTCTTACTCCACGGCATTATTCCACATAAAGTTATTGAATTTAACTATGTAAAATATGTCAACTTACTAATTTGTCACTCCTCAAGCTTATCTATTTGTTTATTTTTCACCCATCGTGTAGGAGTAGAGTCATCTTTGATCAGTAATGAAAACCTCCTTGGTCCCAGTTTAGAAATCCATCACTGCTTAAATTTTGAATAAATCATCAGCAGTGACGTCGAAGATTTCCACCATAAGAAGCTACACTCATTCGGCCAACGGTATTGTCAAAAAGTTTAGAGGAATGGACAGAAGTTAAGGGCACTCACCTGCCATTAGGGTTGGAAACTGACACTAAAAGGCCGAAAACCAGCAATGATCATCGGCATGAAGTGGCAGAAACAATGGAGACCACTGCATTAAAGACACATCTGACCTGCGGATGGAAAAGTGTCATGATGATCTCTCCATTGGCAAATGATTCCGGACTAATCAAAAATTCGGATCTCTGAGAGGCGGTTGCCAAGCAGGCTGTGACCATGAGAAAAAAAATTGTTATCAGAGTTCCGAAATGTGCTTTCTTCAGCTTAAATACTCATCAGTAGGGACATCTTAATGTTTTCAAGTTTCTACACTATTTATTATTCCTTCACCATGTTTTATACCTAACATTGGTATAGTGCCTGTAGATATGCAGAACTGAATGAGTAGTGTCTATTTAAAATTGAGACGGAGGTCATCCACAGAAAGCGAGTCAACTATGCCGTTAAGTACATTGTTTACCATTTTTTTCCGTTTGTGAATTTTTGCTTAGATTCACTACAAATTAGTGTTATCTGCAAAAAGAACTAATTCTGCTTTTGTATATTAGATGGAAGATCATTTACACATGTACGAGAGACAATAGTGGACCTAAAATTGAGGCTTGAAGAACCTAATACGCGATGTCTCCACAGTCGCCACAACATTCCTGTGCAATATTTGTTGAATTACTAAGTGCAACTTTCTTTATTCTTTTGGTTCATATCACATTATCCATTGCTTGGCTATACCATCAGTCTAATAAAACTGCAATGTATGTAGGAGAATACTGTGGTTCACACAGTCGACTGCCTTAGTTAAAGCGAAGAAAATAATAACTGGAGCTATTTACTTGTTTAATACTTGTGAAATTCTGTCAGTGAATATGTAAATGGCTTTGCCAGTTGAGCAACTCTTCTGAAATCCTAACTGCGATTTCCTGAGGATATTATTGTTGTTCAGGTGAGATAATATTCTAAAATACATCACTCTCTCAAAAAGTTTGTAAGAGACATCAGCAGTGAAACATATACTACAGACATATATGTGTGATTGGCTGCACTGTACGGCTACAGAAAGAGCGGTCAATATATCAGTCGTATTCAGCCGTGTGGCATAACCTTAGATCCCAAAAGAGGCTGATAAATCTGTTGGGTTGCCACAGTTCTCACCCTCACGACCTCGTTGAAACGCTGAAGAGCATAAATAAGAGACAACTTGCACTACTTTTCAAGCATTCCAACGCAAGTAAGCACGGAAAAAATATACCAGCAAATGGTTTCGTAAAATCACTCCCTTCTCATACCGACTTCAATTCATACGGGCAGTACAGATTCTGCAAAAAAAGAAAAAAGAAAGGCGAGTGTGTACATCAAATTTGCTTAAAATTTATGCGTCGTCTATGTCTATGAGTTATGCTTTGATTTCTCACCATTTCACCTTCACCCTCAGTCATAGCAGTGCTACAGGTCTTACTGTCACTTCGCTTTCATGAGTGCAAATGATGTATGTGTCAACTTGCGTAGAAATTGCTCAAGCGCTGCAGGGTTGGGCTGATGTGTCAATGTCACCTCACCTCGCCCTTCAACCCCGCCTCCACCATCCAAGGACACAAACACTTACGGGCAATATATCATCAGCACTGTCATTAATGAACCAATGTCACAAAAACCTGTGGACTCATTATTAACGTCAGTCATTATAGAATATTTTACGTTTTACTGCCTCTCATCCACATTTCCTCACCCTCCTAGGGAGGGAGGGGGAGCGGTAGGTTACATTATATTACCCACAACGTTGTTGTTGTTGTTGTGATCTTCAGTCCTGAGACTGGTTTGGTGCAGCTCTCCATGCTAATCTATCCTGTGCAAACTCCTTCATGTTCCAGTACCCACTGCAACATAAATCCTTCTGAATCTGCTTAGTGTATTCATCTCTTGGTCTCCCTCTACGATTTTTATCCTCCACGCTGCCGTCCAATGCTAAATTTGTGATCCCTTGATGCCTCAGGACATGTCCAACCAACCGATCCCTTCTTCTAGTCAAGTTGTGCCACAAACTTCTCTTCTCCCCATTCCTATTCAATACCTCCTCATTAGCTATGTGATCTACCCACCTAATCTTCAACATTCTTCTGTAGCACCACATTTCGAAAGCTTCTATTCTCTTCTTGTCCAAACTATTTATTATCCATGTTTCACTTCCATACATAGCTACTCTCCATGCAAATACTTTCAGAAACGACTTCCTGACACTTAAATCTATGCTCGATGTTAACAAATTTCTCTTCTTCAGTAAAGCTTACCTTGCCATTGCCAGTCTACATATTATATCCTCTCTACGTCAGTTATTTTGCTCCCCAAATAGCGAAACTCCTTTACTACTTTAAGTGTCACATTTCCTAATCTAATTCCCTCATCATCACCCTACTTAATTCGACTACATTCCATTATCCTCGTTTGGCTTTTGTTGAAGTTCATCTTATATCCTCCTTTCAAGACACTGTCCATTCCGTTCAACTACTCTTCCAAGTCCTTTGCTGTCTCTGACAGAATTACAATGTCATCGGCGAACCTCAAAGTTTTCATTTCTTCTCCCTGGATTTGAATACCTACCCCAAATTTTTCTTTTGTTTCCTTTACTGCTTGCTCAATATACAGCTAGAATAACATCAGGGACAGGCTACAACCCTGTCTCACTCCCTTCCCAACCACTGCTTCCCTTTCATGCCCCTCGACTCTTATAACTGCCA
The DNA here is from genome assembly GCF_023898315.1 of Schistocerca nitens. NCBI lineage: Eukaryota > Metazoa > Arthropoda > Insecta > Orthoptera > Acrididae > Schistocerca > Schistocerca nitens. Next base: position 183,187,377 of record NC_064620.1, on the reverse strand, counting down.
TCTGGTTTCTGTACAAATTGTAAATAGCCTTTCGCTCCCTGTATTTTACCCCTGCCACCTTCAGAATTTGAAAGAGACTATTCCAGTCAACATTGTCAAAAGCTTTCTCTAAGTCTACAAATGCTAGAAACGTAGGTTTGCCTTTCCTTAATCTTAAGTCTTAAGGTCAGTATTGCCTCACGTGTTCCAACATTTCTTTTCTCCTGATAACGACATCCTCTTGAGTAGTCCTAGCCCGGAGATCGGAATGGGGGACTATTTTACCTCCGGAATATTTTACCCAAGAGGACGCCATCATCATTTAACCGTACAGTAAAGCTGCAAGGCCTCGGGAAAAAATACGGCTGTAGTTTCCCCTTGCTTTCAGTCGTTCGCAGTACCACAACTGCAAGGCCGTTTTGGTTAGACCCACAATGTATCTTTACACAAATAATGAGTCATCTTTATACAAGAATGGTTGAAATAAATCGAGAAATTCCTGGGTTAAGCTTCTATGTTATCCATTTTCACTCTGACTCCCATCCATATGAAAGATAGGTGGTGTTTACTCAGGCAGTGCTTCTTTTCAGAGAGTAAATGATATGTGTACCAACTTTGATTGAAACTGATCCACTGATTTAGGAGGCAACGTGGGACATAGATACAAAAGTATATATATATATATATATATATATATATATATATATATATATATATGTGTGTATATATATATATATATATATATATATATAAATTTTATTGGTACAATTAATGTGAACACCCTCACTAAACCAGGCAAATTAAAGCAACTCACCAACGCAATTGGAAAATTTAACCTGAAAATCACTGCACTGCAAGAGACCAGATTCACAGATGAAGGACACTTTAACACGGAGAATTACAGGATCTACAAGGGCAAACCTGCCATAAAAGTAAGAGACAAACTACCACTTTTCGGAACAGGATTCGCCGTACACACTTCCGTACTCGACTCAGTTATTGACTTCACGTCTCCCAATGAAAGAGTCTCCCTGTTATCAGTAAAATCAGCTAATAAAGCATACACTCTGATCAATGTGCACGCCCCCACAAATCACCACAATAAAATCTACCCTGAAACAGTGGACAATTTCTGGGAAACACTAGAAGAAACAACAAATAAAGTACCTAAGCACCATGTGAAAATCTTAGTAGGCGATTTTAATGCACAATTAGGGAAGGAAAAAATATTCAGAGATACCACTGGACCCCACACCAAACACAAACGTACCAACAAGAATGGTGAAAAACTAATCGACTTCTGCAAAATCTTTGGACATAAAATAATGAGTACCTAGTTTCAAAAACCTGCACATAAATTAACCACATGGAGATCCCCCCAGTCTTAGACAGGGTGAATACCAAATAGACCATGTCCCAATTTCCAAAGAAAACATAAAAGAAATTCAAAACATCAGAACCCGCAAAGGTGTCTTTGAATCAGATCATCATCTTCTCCAAATAAAAACAAAATTCCAACCCAACAGGATGCTAAAAAGACCACCCAAAAGTACCAAACCAGATCCGGAATATCTGCAACTGAACAAAGAAAAAATCATGATGCAAATTAATCAGGAAAAATCAACAGACTGGAAGAAACTAACAGAGAAAATTCAGGAAGCCCTCAAATTAGGACAACCCCCTCGCAACAGGAAACATCACTGGTGGAATGCAACCTGTGATGAGGCAGTTGACAACCGAATAACTGCATGGAAAAAATTTAGCAGTCACAAAACTGAAGTAAACTGGGAGAACTTTCTTAAAACCCAAAAACAGACCTCAAAAATAATTAGAAAAGAAAAACGGGGATATGACAACAACAGACTCTCTGAAATCCAGCAGGATTTCATCAAAAATAATACAAGACATGTTTATAAGACTTTCAGAGAAAACTTACAGGGATACCAAGCGCCTAGCTTGTGCTTCAAGAAACCCGATGACTCTTTGGAAACCAACACGAAAAATAACTGCAAAATCTTAGTCCAATATTTCAGTTCCCTCCTCAACTGCGAACCACTCCAAGAAAAACTTGTCTTCTCTTCTCCAGTATTCACACACCCAGACTCACATGCCTCGGATCTTGAAGAAATTATGGAGATAGTCAAGCAGTTGAAAAATAACAAAGCACCAGGAGAAGATGGGATCATTGCTGAGTTCTGGAAACTAAACGATCCTATACTTATGCAGAAATTACACCGTATAATATCAGACATATGGATAACGGAGCAGATACCAGAGGACTGGAAATGCGCTCTAATTCACCCGCTACACAAAAAGGGCGACAAGACAGACATGAACAATTACAGAGGAATTTCCCTGCTCCCAGTCGCTTACAAAATCCTTTCCAAAGCGCTTTTAAACAGGATAGAATCCCAAGCAGATACACTAATTGGTGAATACCAGGCCGGATTCAGAAAAGGACAGTCATGTGCGGAACAGATCTGGTGCTTAAAGACAATATTACAAATGAGGAAATGCAGAAACACAGTAGTTACATTCATCGACTTCAGGAAAGCATATGATTCAGTGGACCGTGGAACCCTGTTTAAAATCATGGAAGAATTTGGGATCGACCGAAAGACACGAAAAATCACAGAACAGACGCTTACAGGAACAACGGCCAAAGTGAAATTCATGGGCGAGGTATCAGAACCCTTCGAAATCAAATCTGGATTCCGACAAGGGCACGGACTATCCCCAATCCTTTTCAATATTGTTCTAGAAAAGATAATCAGGGAATGGGAACCTCACGTAAAGGGTATCCAAATTGGTATCAAGAAAGAGAACCGAATTAAAGTCAAGTGCCTTGCTTTCGCTGACGATATGGCAATTATCACCAATAACAGAACAGAAGCGATTCACGCAGTGGAAAAACTACATGAAATTTCACAAAAAACCGGACTACAGATATCTTATGAAAAAACCCAGTATATGGAAAGGCAGCCAGAAAATAAATCCCCTTTAATAACAAAATATGGTAAAATTGCACAAGTTTGCCATTTTAAATACCTCGGTGAAACTATACAGTCCTCAAGATTAAACCGAATTGCCAATGACCAAAGAATCACCAAGCTCCAGAAAGCCTACAAGCTAACATGGACGCATTACAACAAGAAGTGCATTTCGACAGAGGCAAAATTAAGGCACAGTGATTCTTCCAGAAGCAATCTATGCAGCTGAAACAATGGTGATGATTGATGGTGATTCTAAAATTAAGGAAATAGAAAAGCTGGAAAGAAAAATTCTCAGGAAATTTACGGTTCAATCAGCAAAAATGGCATTTGGATGAAGAGACCACAAAACGAGCTCTATAGAAAGATCAACATAGTAACAGATGAAATCAGAAAGCGCCGAGCCAAATTTTATACACACATCTACAGGATGGAATACTGCAGAACAGCAAAGAAATTATTCAATATTATAACAAGGAGTAAATGTGGCACGGAATGGCTGAAAGAAGTCCAGAGGGATCTACAGCAGATCAACATAAAAAATCTCGAAGATCGCACCGAGTGCCGGCGTAAAATCACAAGTGTGAAGTTTGGGGAAAGAACATCGCGTCAGACTGGTAAAAAATGGACAGAGGAACGGAAGAAGGAGCGTTCTGAGAGGATGAGGAGGTTTTGGGAAGCAAAGAAGAAAAACATCCGAAGATGAAGTTATGAATTCAAGTTCAATCGCTCTCCTAAAGGGAACAATCGTTATAATATATATATATATATATATATATATATATATATATATATATATATATATATATATATATATATATATATACTTTTTTAAGTTTTTTATGACATACTAGCTGAGAAACCTGCCATTTTCAGGTATTTTCCTATGAGTCTCTGTCCTCATCCCTCCTGTCCGTGTCCTTCTCCTTCTCGTCGTATCTGTGCCTACCTCCTCCTACCCCCTCCCTGTCTCCATTGTCCTTGTCCTCCTTTCTCTTTTCACATTATCACACCTTATAGGAGGCTGGTGGTTCTTAATCCTACAGTACTTCTTTCCAGAGTGTAGTTAACATGCATGCCAAATGTGACTGCAATCGTTCCAAAGGCTTAGGACGACCTTCTTTACACTGGCCTTGCTTGCTTATGCATATCAAAGATATACTTCACACACAATTAACATACGAGGGCTATGCCGAAAGTTTTTAGGAGCATGTGTGAAAAAAAATTTATTTGCAGAAAATCGTTTACAACGTTTCAAAATACTCTCCATTAGCATGTATACGTTTTTCCATTCTCTGAAACCACTTAGAAAATGTGTCAGTCCAAACTTCTTTTGGGATGTCACTTAGTGCACTCTCGTACGATGCAATGGCCTCTTCATCTGATGAAAACCGCTGTCCTCGAATTTTTCCTTTGTCTTAGGGAACAGAAACAAGTCACAGGGGTCCAGGTCAGGTGAATATGGCGGATGTGGTAACAGTCACACTTTTTCCTTCTCCAGAAAGTCAATCATTCTGGAAGCCCCGTGCGCTGATGCATTGTCGTGATGCAGCAGAAGGTTCCCACTCTTGGACTTTTGATGCTGTGTCTTCCATGTAGCGATGACTTTTGGAAGACAATCGTTCACGTACCATTCAGCATTGACTGTACGACGTGTGTCCAAGGGCACAGAGGTGAGATGTCCGATCTTTGTCAAAAAAATTGCTACCATCTTTTTTCCAGAGATCCGACTTCATCGAACTTTTGTCGGTGGTCCCTCCACTGGAAAGCACCACACAGAAGACCGTCTCTTCGTTTCAGGGTCATCATGGTAGATCGACGTTTCATCACCTGTGACGATATTGTAGGTGTATTGGGACTTCCCTCCATTGAATTTTTCGAGCATGAAACGACACGAGTCCACTCTCGCCTCCTTTTGGCTTTTTGTCAGGGAATGTGGCACCCAACTGGCACATCTCTTAGTAAGGCCTAAGTGACTATGAACGATGGTCTGTGCTGCTTTTGATCCGATATTTAGGGTCCCTTCAATGCCGCAAAAGGTAATATGTGGATCTTCTTTGATCATTTACCCCACAGCATCAATGTTTTCAGGAGTCACTGCTGTTGCTGGCCGACTGGGACGAGGTTCATCTTCAATTGACTGCCGACCCCTCGAAACCTCGCGAAACCATTTTCCAACTGTGGCCCTAGAAGAGAAAGCTTAACTAAAAACACGCAGCAAAGAAGAATGGAATTTTTCGGCACTTAAACTCTTTTTATAATCGCAAAAAATCATGGCGCGAAAGTCGCGGCGCGACAGGTCCATCCTGCACCGTCTCTCACTCAGCACTGCCTGTGCTTTCTTACTGCGCTGTATGGGGATCACCGCTAGCCAGGGGTTGCGCGCGCGCGTCCCAAAGTGGAAAAACATCGCTCTTTCGAATGAAAACAACCCCATTGTACTCCGCCTTACGGTTTACGGGCTGCTAAAAACTTTCGGCATAGCCCTCGTATTTCACCCCACATATGTCAGCTATATTCAAGCGAATTTCACCCTTTCTTTTTCATGCAGTGTTACGTCTATGACGTGTCTTCTCAACTATGATATGTACAGTAATATAATTTTGCACAAACACCCAGTGGTATACGTGCATGCTGTCCGAGAAATGCGTTGTGAATAGTGTTAGCAGCAAAGAAGCAATAAATTTAAACGTAATATTTAATGCTGCCATTTTTCACCCATCTCAGTGTTTATAACATCTCATGAAACATGTGTTGTAAAATGATACATTTCCCTATATACATTCAGCGGCGTAAGTGAATGCTGTCTAAGAAATGTTATGAGTATAGAATTAGTAGCAAAGACATAATAAATTAAAACGTCATGTATGGTGCTGCAGTTTTTTTTCGCATCTAAGTATTTGACATCGTATCTGCTGAATTATGCGCCGTACAATCGTACATATTTGTAGACATATTCAGTGGTACATGTTGATACTCTCAGTGAAAATTGTTGCGAAAAGAGTCAGGATCAGAGAAATAATAAATTTAGACGTCTTCCATGATATCGTAGTTTTTCACTATTTATGACGTCGTAACTCTTGAACTGAGAGTCATACAATGATGTAATTCTTCTGGTTGATTCAGCGCTGCATGTGAATACTGTCTGTAAAATGCATCATGATTACAGTTAGTAGTAAATATGTAAAAATTTAAAACGTCAGTGGGAAAAAGTTTCGCGAAGATTTGAAATTATGTGTAAAGTTTGATGCAAGTTCTCTGATTCCAAAATGCGGTGAACCTAAAATCTGGATATTCTCGCGTCGTGAGCTGCATTAATTTTTCAACCCTACTGCATCTCTTTAGTAGGTGAGTGGCTTTCAGATCGACAGTGATTCTTGTCAGACAGTAAATGATATGCGTCTCAAGTCTGATTGAAATCGGTGCATTTATTTAGGAGGAGATGTGGAATATACATACAATGTTATAATTTTTTGCGTACAGACGTAGGTTGTGATCAAGACTCCCTATGAACTCTAAATTAAAAGCTGTTTTCAGTTTCTTTTGCTTTTCTATGGACAATAATGTAATAGTAACAATCATTTAGTTCGTTCTTTATATTTCTGAGTAGTTTAAGATGGAATGGAATGTCTGAAGCGTCAGCTTCATATGATCTGTATCACAGTGAACGTCATCAGCAGTTGGGAACTAATGCATCACTACGTATTCCGACTGTATTTTCTTCCATTCATTAACCTAAATATCACTTGAAGGATATCCACTTTTCGTGACAATCTCTAGGTTATTTCTAGGTCCTCTCCCGTACCACCTCTGAAGGTAACGTTGCGTCTGTAAACGTAGTAACATTTGGCTCATCCTTGAGTTGTAAACAATGAATTTCTCGTGGCTGGTATTAACTGAGACCTCACGAGTCAAGTAGTGTCCAGTCAGTTTCCTGTAACATGTAGTTGCCCAGATAGCACAGTAAGCTGGTTTCAAACTAGTTTCCGGATGTAAAGCTTGATCAAAGCTGGAATACTCAGGCCTGTTAGTTGGATTCAAGCTTGAAACAAACATCAAAGTTGGCAGAGTTCAAGCTATATTTCAAGCTTGACTTATCAAGTTTGGCTCCAACTGTATCTACACACGTGGAATACAGCCTGGTATTTACAGCTTGTTTTAAGCTATATAATTATTAATATGAATTTATTGAACCTAATTAATTAAATAAATATCAGAATGGAAATGGTGTGAAACAAATTATTAAGACATGTATATTTAAAATGTTTTATTTTCAAAGTGTTTAAAATTGTCTTATTTTAAAATTTAATTATTCTGAAGCCCCTCCAGCCCCACCACACAGACCAGAGCAGGATCAAATATCGCTGACTTCTGCCGGTATAATGATCCTGTAACAGGTAAAAGAAAATGTTAGCCATACCTGCACATAAAAAATGTACAAAGTTGAAACTGATCAACCTAAATATAATTTATGCCCCAGATTACCAAAATAACTTCAAACTCAGTGATGAAGTAAGAATCATTAACTAGTATAAACGTCACTGAGTAAGCAGCTGCTTCTGGTGACTTCATTCCAAAGAGTTTTTAAAGTAATTTGAAATAACTTTTTGTTTGAAATTTTTAAAGTAAAGATTACATTTCGGTAATTTTGCGATGACTTCATGAAGAAGCCACACATCACTATTTCTAACAGTTTCAGGGCCATTTAATCTGAATTATAAAGAAACAATTACTTGAAATCATATACACCTCATACTGTAAGCTTATAAGGAAAATACTGTTTAGAAAAATGTAGACGTTTTATTCTATCCACAATTATGTTAGTGCAACTAAACACACACTATTTAAGCTAAATATAACATTAAAAAGGTACAAACATTCACAATAAACTCAGATTTTTTTTTAAAGTTCTAGTCAAATGAGAAGTGTCCCCTGTTGTTCATAAATGTTGGAATATGGTAAGCTTTCTCACTAGCACTACAATCATTCTCAATAGATTCATCCTTCACAGTGCAGCCCAGATCCAAAATTTTCCACTACTTTCCATGAAAAGTAATGTTACACTTATTATGAATATGCTTAACTTTAGCCAAGCATGAGTCACAAGAAATTTTGTGTCCATCATCACAGAAAGAATTAACAGCTTCAACGAAATCTCTCAAGACTAATGGCGTAATAACAGACTGCAACTCTGATTTTACTTTTGCCCCAACTTTAAGACTTCTTTGACTTAAATTTCTTGAGTATGTTTACTTTGTGCAAGAGTGTCATACTAACAGGAAGAAATTTCATATTACCGCATTTAAAGAGCAGTCAAAGCCACGTAAATAAAAAAGACTGACACCTATGTAGTGACTGACTCTTGATGTACTTTTTCCCGTTCACCATCTCATTACTATTTTTATTCGCAAAGAAACTTTTCGCACTTCACGATTATTCATTCATGGCGTGACACACGCGAGTACTTACAAGTAAACAAATGTAATAGGGCGATATATATATAAAGGCGAGATTTTAAAAAGGTAAAATAACATTAAGTTTTAATTTATTGGTGCCACGTACTAGAGAGCTAGTTTGAAATGACCTCTTTTTCCTGAACAACTTGTAATATGTATTCTTAGCTGCTAATCCATTTCACTTTCACCCAGGCTCAATTTTTCTATGTAAAAGAATGTGATATTTCTGTACGTTATATAATAATATTTATCATTTGTAATATTAACGTACCACTACAGAAAAATGCACCAACGTACCTGTAATACACTATATATCCTCTTCAGACCCGGTGTAGCTGTAAGGCAGGAGACGCCACACACTTACCGAATTATTTTCGAGTATAAAACAAACTTCACAACAGTGAACGATCATTAACGCGCGTCACAAAGGTAAAATGGCCGTCAGTGCAACGCTTATAAACGCTTGTGGCGCTTCCCGTGGACGTCTATGGAAGCTATGCTGCGCGCACATCTGCTGTACAGCCTTCCAGGGAAATTACAGTTTATTTCAAGCTTGGGAAAATTATTTTAATTCAAGCTAAATTTTTACAGCTTGATTTAAACTGTGTAACAGCTTGATTTTTCAATCTTGAATTTTCAACTGAACCTAAACTCAATATCCACCTTGAAATAAGCTGTGTAACAGGTTGATTTTTCAATCTTGAATTTTCAGCTGAATCTAAACTCAATATCCACCTCGAAATAAGCTTGACTGCTAGCTGGGTGGGTGGTTTGTGACGTTAGAGCCACTGTGGGAGGAAGCAATGTGAACGGAAATGCAGTTCATCGCGACTGCTTGAAGAGTGCAGATGTGTTTTAAGAGGGTGATGTAATGATTCAAATTCTCTCAGCTATACGCTTAATGCAACTATGTTTGCAAATGATTCGGTCCGTGCATGGATTCCTTATTTATAACATACTTGACGTTGCTATTATTTTGTGGAAGTGTCCGAATTCAGGCAAACAGCATGTCTTGTCAGAGAGTGGATTGCGTTTATTCTAAGGTCTGTCTCCGTTTTCAGGTATTTAAAGGCCTACATTATATACAGGAGGTATTAGGACTTTAACTTCAACTAACGGCAAGCTCAATGTGTTTATTGTGCGTTTACAGTGACTATACTACCAGTCTAGACTGAATAATTTCTCTTCTTCAGTGCTTTGCTAAAGCTGTGGGAAGCGCTGGTATCTTCGTTTACTCTTCTGGTTATTGTCTATGTACTTCGTTTCAAAATGGTAGTCACGTTAGTGTTATGGTTGCGTCATGAAATTATTTCACATTTTTTAAATGTAACCAGCATAAATTCTTGTTGGTAGCACCCGATTGTCCTTTTTACCATTGACCAAACCAGGGCCCGATTAAGTTTTACTAGGGGGGGCAAGCTTAAATTTTGCAGCCCCTTCTTTCACCTACACTCATAAAAATCAAAACTTTTTGAGAGTAATATGGGTTATATATTTTGAAATAAATGTCAGTATCAGACAACATCAACTTATTTTAATAAATGAATGAAGGTAAAAGAAAACAAAGATAAACAATTTGAAAATATACAAGAATATACCATAAATCTCGTACAATAATCAAGTTAAAAATTTCGATTTCTGAGATTTCTTGGCTTCAAAAACATTTATGATATCATCATAGTTTATGGAATGAGCTCGTTTGTGCTCTATGAAGATTATACTGAGATTTGTTAATCTTTGTTAGACAGTCACGCTCCTCAAATGATTTTTAATTAATTTCAGTTTGCTGAAACTTTTTTCTCCAGAGGAAACAGAAACTGGTATGGTAAGGCATATTCATTAGGCTGTAGTGATGTTGGGATACCCCTCTGCCAATTTATTTTTATAAATCCAACTTGGTGTGTATGATAAAGTGTCTTTTTGCAAGTCTGTCTCTGTTACCAGGGCATGGTGATTGAAACTTTCAATTTCACAAATAAATTCTTCCTTGTTTAATCTTCTGCACAGGTATCAGACAGTTCTACTGCTTTGGCCTTTAAGTCATCCACTTCTATTTCTTGAATTTCGACACCACACAGAAAACTAAATTTTGCACTAATGTTCTCCAGTGCAGTAAACCAGGTACTCAGTTCCATTATCACTCTGTCAATTATTTCTAACAGGGATATCCTGAATAAATCTCCCTGTGAACGTTTGGATACTTCATCCTCACTAAGCTCATCGGCCATCTTTTTTCTTTCTTCTGGTCCTTTTTTCTGAGAGTACCGTTGATACCCCATTGTCTTTTGCTAGCACTTTGGCCTCAGAAATAGCTTCAGGGGTACAATAGTCTCTGGAAGTTTTCAGGGAGCTCAAAAGGCCTTGAATGTTTCGAACAGCTTTATCAATGGTAAGGTCTTCTCCTTCCAGGAACTAATTAACATGATCTTTTTTTTCAATATTGCATGCCAGAAAGAAGCTAAGGCAATAAATTTGAGTTTTCTCATATTTTTTGAAATAGACATTGCCTCTGTTTTTGTTTCTGGTGTTGAGACTTTATAACTTTCAGTTTTTTCCTGAACCTTTACAACTTTATGAAAATGCTTATAAACTGCTTCAACTGCCTTTACTCTTTCAGACCACCTAGTCTTGCTCTGGCATTTTAATGTTGCGGGTACATGTTGTTGTAAGATTCCATGTTGATGTAGAACCCATAAAGAATAGATATAAACGGTAGAAACTTCCAAAAAAACGTTTGCACTTAAGCGGATGTGTCAGCTGCATATGCTCCTACTAAATTTAAACCGTGAGCAGCACATGGTAAGAAATAGGCCAGCTTATTCTTCTCAAGTATTCTTGACTGGACACATTTGTACTTTCCTGCCATGTTTGCCCTCTGCAGTATTTAATGTTCAACCAATCTTGTTCTATTGTTTTCAGTATTTCTTGACTAAAACCTTCACCTGTTTTTACTGTAACTATAAAACGTCAAAAAGACTTTCCCCAACCTCTGAGTCATTTGCCTTGACACAGCGAACTACTTGACTCGTCTGCTCATTGTGGCTGATATCTGGAGAGCAGTCAAACATCAATGAAAAGTATGTAGCATCTAAAATATATTTAATTATGTCATGTCTTATCTTGTTGGCAATCAATTCAAGGAACTCATCTTGTACATGTTTGGAAAAATAGCTAGTATGCCCTGTCTAGTGGCGTTGAATATGCAGACGAAGGGGGACACTATAGTGTGATATAAGATCAATGGTATTTATAAATTTCTCACCTGTGTGGATCAACAAAATCACGAACGTATCTTGTTCCTCTAAACGAACTTCCTTGCCATGCTAGAAAAACTACAGCACCAATAACACAGTGAATCACTGCTCTCCAGTTACATTCCTTTTTCTTTATCTGTCTAGTAGCTCTCTGTCAATGCCTCCGCTTCGGGAAGAAGACTCTAGAGCCTTCCAAGAGCAAAAATAAATTTATCGTTTGGAAAATTTTAATGGGCAGGCAATTTTTCAATAAGCCTTCTCCAGTTAACAATCTTTACTTAAATTGCAACCATCTTAATCTGAACATTTCATTCCAAGTCACAATAGTATGAATGCAACGTTAAGGCGCTTGCTAAGAATTTCTTTCTAAAGTAAAAAAAATACCTCCCAAAACTTGCCCCCTGGGGCAGCTGCTCCTTGCCCCCCCCCCCCCCTACCACAAGCCCTGGACCAAACCTTACACTTTATGTAACGTTTATATACAAACCATCCCATCCGCTCACATCGAGTATTATGAAATAATTCTCTGTTACACCGTGTGTTACATTTATCTCAATCACAGGAAATGAAATTTTTGCTCATAAGCAAAATAAGGAAGGTCCCAAGCATGGAAACATGTCTGTGTATGTCGTATGACAGAGTGATACAGAGATATGAGCAGTGGCAGTGGACAGTGGACAGTACCTTACCTTACTACATTCCTTAGACTATCGATTCTAGCCGGCCACATGATATAAATTTAATATATTTGCTTCTTCCAGTTTAAGTCATGGCATTTTTCTTCTTGGGGAATTACAAAAATTTTTCCGGAAAAGTACGGTTTCTCCAAATGTGAAAAAAATTTTCACGGTTCAAAATGATCATGTAACTAGGAACAAACATTCTATTGAAACTTAAAAGTGGCACAATCGAGTAAGTATTGTTAGTACTGTGTTTGTGGGTCTACTGAGATAACACACAAGAGGAGTTTGCGACAGTTGATACCAGAAATACTGTTGACATCCAACTGCACTAGAAAGATCCCTGCGTGCAAACCAGTCACGTTGCCCACGAGAATCATACCCCCCTGGATGGGCAGCTCCAGGAGCAAGAGAGACGCGCAGTTAGGTATCCGTGCACGGGCTGAAGTTTTCAGCTGCAAGTTGTAAGTTAGTTCGAGTCTTGCTAGGGAGATCCTGCAGAACGTTCATCGTGTTTTCAAGTCTTCAAGTCGTCGAGTGAGATAGTAATAGTGGTCGATAGACAGGCAGTGGTTAGTCTTCACTAGAAACAGAGCAGTGAATATAATTATTATGTATGGACACAGACCGCTAACCTAGAGATTTAAGTGCGTTTTGTTAGTTTAGTACTGTTCTTCGAAAAGTATATCAAGACAGGAGATAAGTTTTCTTCCGACTCCAGTGCAGAGACCGTTATTTAATTTATGTCCATGGAACAGTAGTCATTACAGGCAGATATGCTAAACTTGCATTCTACAATTGCTGTTAACAGCTGAGTGATATATTTTACTACTCACTGTTCCGGGTAATGTCCACCGTGAGAATCTGCTGCCCTAGAACCAATAACGCATACGTCGTGTTAGGCCATCTGTATTACCCTTTTGCAGTGGCACTTATATTTATGTCGCAGTGGACGCCACGGAACAACAACAATTTCATTAGTCTATGTGTTACATTATTACTCTGTGACGCACCGGTAATCAGCAAGTGACATCAAATTAAGTAGAAGTATTATATGAACCGCTTAAAGTTGAATACGTATTTAAATGGGAATCATACGAAAGTAGCACAAATCGTCAGTTTCAAGACAGGTACAAATGTTCAAAAATGAAAGAAACTCAGTTATCTTGAAAATATCACATGCTCCCTAATAATAAAAGTTCTAGACATTTCAAGGTTCAAGATAGTGCACGACCGAAATAGTCTAACTCAACTGTTCACATGTTAGATAAAAAGTCTGAAAAATACGAAAAATTTTGTTTGCCACAAAACGTATGGATATAAAATTATTAAGAAATGCTTCACAAAGCACAACCCATTACTCACAACCGAAACTTCAGAAATCGCCAAAATCTGTTCATGGTGATCAATAGTGCGAATTCCTCCATGTGATTCAAAAATCTGTCATTAGTTAGGAACACCGAACGGTGAACAACATATGATCCTAGGTACACCACTCTGAAGGTACAACACCCCGTCTTACCCGTTTTTGAAGTAGCACCCAAATGGTTCATTTGTTAATCCACATTCTATCCTCAGGGCATTCTCAAAACCGTAACACGTATTCATGCAAACACTCTATTCAGCTTAATAATAAACTGAATAACGTTTTGTAATATCGTATTACATTGTGGATACGGTAAGAGGTTGAACATTCAAAGGTGGTAACAGTGGACATTGATAAACAAGGCCACCTGTTGGAAGAAACAAGTCCGCTAATAGCGGCGTTGCCTGCTACAGAGTCGCAGTTCTTTTAGGCCAATAATCAGCGTAGATGGTAGCTGGAAGAGGCGTTCCCATCTAGAACTAAATGAGAAGGGCTTACCAATTCCGGCATTTACGTGATGTCCCAGGGACATGTTTAAAAGCCCTGTACGGAACAGGAATGTTGCAAGTATTTCAATTTATTTCTGGAGCAATGTTCACCATTTTCACACACAGAAGTTTAAAATTATGTGTGTATGTTGTGTCTGAACATGTGTGGCATGGTATGTTGTCGATAGAATATGTGTTGTGCTTAGGAGTTTTTTGCTTCGATGATGTTCGAGTACTGACCACTCAGAAAGTCAGGGACTTTGTAGGGAAATACCAGACAGGTCGACAGTTGGACTAATTGAGTTAAAATTAGAAATACTTCGAAGGGAGTTCCCAATTGCAAAATTTGGCTAACAATTAACGAAACCTCGCGAAAAAGGTCAGTACCGGGAGAAGGGAACTACGTTTTATTTAGAAGTTAGGTCACCCAAGAATCCTATGAAAGCCTAGTGAATGTGTAAGTATATTTATTTATGAGTATGCAGTGTAAATTCGATGTGTTGTCCGACATGCGCAGTGTAACTAATGCTTGATAGTGATTCACAATGCTTGATATTTTGTTCGACTTCACCGTACATTTCGGATAAAAGAGACAAAGCCGAAACCTAGACGCTCGGTATAAAAGAAGTCTAACTTGGATGATGGAGTAACGCGATTCAACGATTGCGTTGTCACAGTCATTTGGAATGGCACTGGTATCCAACTAATGAACTGGTACTCATGGCTGGATACGGGTGAGGGCAACTGAATTTCACCAGATGAGTCACATAGGAATGAAATAAATATGACGTGCAAGGAAGTGAAGGCCAAATTCTGTAGGAAGAATGAGAAGATATCCAAAATGATGGTCGTCGTTAATGGTAGTCTCAAGGACATATTCAGTATAGAAAAACGAAAAAAATAGGTAAAGTTAAAAGCAACGAATCAAAATTAGGACTTCAACAGCAAGTCCACTGTTGAACACATTTTAACTAGTGGATAGGTGGAAATAGCACGTTGAAAGCTTCTATAAAGGAGGGAAATTGAGACGTAACAAGGAAAGAAACTCTATTTGGAAGACAGAAGATGGCTACTAGGATATTATTGTAGCAGATTCACTCAGAAAATCAAGAGGTAGATTCAGAGTTTCACGAGTATTGTGAGACTTGCGATCAAGTAAGGCAGAAGGCACAGATTACGCATCTTCGAATGTTCTAAAATCATTGGCAGAAGTCACAACGAAACAGCTATCAAAGTTGACTTTCGAAAAAGAATATCTTCCACACAAACCCGGAGGTAGCTAGGGTAGATACGTGTGAGAATAATAGCATAAGCCATTAAAATAAGCGAGTTTTACATTTTTTTTAAATATAGTGAAGCAGTCAACTTAAAGGTTTCTGCGCATGATTTATTGATTCTTGGACAATATACTCCCTTTTATTTAAAGAAATTCAGTCATCATCTCCTCAGTCACTGGAGTTTACTTTGTCTAAAATGACGTGTGTGTCCATGACGAAAGTACTCCAGTCTGCTAATCTTATCTGAACTCAAAAAACCAAACAATTTTCTTAATTTTTAAGATATTGTGCACAGAGTAATTGAACAATTTTTTTCTAAGTTAGAGAAAATAATTAAATGGCGGTCGTTTGACACAAAGATGTAATTTTTTCGTATGTTCTGGTCACGAGTTTTGCATTAATTAATGAATAAGTTAAAACATAAAAAGTAGCTTATTACTCCTTTCCGACTTGTCTGAGGAGCAATTCAACCAAATTTCTCAAAGTCATCTTCATTAGTGTGCCTGCAATGTATTCCATTAGCTTCAAATACACTATAATTAGCTGATTACATACTCACTTGTTGTCAGGTTTCCATATACAATTTTTATACAGGCACTATCAGTCACATGATCACAGGAATATCCTGCATACATCTTACTTCTGATGCTCGCAAATAATGAGGTAATTATAACCTATTGAAGAAAGGCACCAGATGCATGAAATTAGTAAGGCAATAAAATTTTTTGTGCAACTGGTTGCTGATTATTTCAACACATTTTTCGACTTCGTTTGTCTATAATGTTACTATCGCATCCATTCCATACAGCTATTTGTTTGACTCTGTATTCCTTTTCGTAGTTGTCTTCACTGAGTAAAGTTTGTGTGGTGTGTATTGGAACTGGTTTTCTGTGCACAATTTGATGATTTTAATTTCTGTGTATGACTGAACTGGTGGTAGTGACATCCGTAAATTTGAGGAACTGATGTTGGTTGTTGTCTGTTTATCTTGCAGCCAAGGAAATGTAATTTATGTTATTTTCAGTTTCTGTGGTGAATATTACTTTTTGATGGGCAGTGTTTACGTCTTTCTGTAATTGTTGGATGCTACTCTGTGGCTCTTCTAGATGGTACAGGATGTCAGATACACAGTTATAATAATATAATATCCAGTATTGTTTCGATCTTACTATAGTTTCAAATATTTTCTTGTCACTGTGTTTAAGGAAGTTTGTTATGAGTCCACTAACTTGTTACCCCGGGGGAAGTCCATCTTGTAACTTGAGTTGGTTGTCAAATGAGATGTTCTGCGATTAGTTTTAGAAGGTTTTTTATTTCTTGGAATTTTGGAAAGCCTTTATGATTTTCTAAATGCTGTTTGTTGATATTGATGAGTTCTGCAATGAGGATGTTGGTTTACATATATGAGATGTTGAATGATGTGTGGCTGTTGCAGGTATGTTGGTGTTTTTGATCTCCTGTATTAGCTCCTCGGTGTTGTCTATGTTTCGGTTATTTGTGTACATACATTACTTCTGGCGAGGTAATATGAAGGTAAATTTGTTATATTTACAACTAGTATACTGGCATATGCTGTGCAACATCATAGATTAAGGGTCGATCTGCGACAGCAATCGCACAACTTGCGTACCGGCCGCGATCTGCCGCCACGAGCGCAACCGTATATAAGTGCCGACGGAGTTCGGCCAGCTCTCATTTTGTTGGCATCTCATTTTTGCCTATTGCCTTATTTGCTTAGTTGCTTAGCTCTTATGCGTTTATGGCTCATGTTATTGTGCTCTCTTTCAGCCATTCTGATTGTTTTCATTTACTCCCAATTGAGAAGTGCTCATTTTGGCATTTCACTTTTGCATATTTCTCATTTTGCTAATAATATGCTCCCTAGCTTTTTACAGTTGAATTGCTTGACATAGTCTCATGTACTGTTCATATGTTGATGTTCTTTAAATACTGTAATAATTATCAGAAGCATTTCTTCCCTTAGACTTGTGTAAAGTATTCTCGATGTAGGATTTGTTCTGTGACACAGGTGTAAGGTTTTGAATATAAATTATATACGAAACTGTGCTTTAAAAGGAATTTATTTTTTCAGTTTGTACTACATCAGACGACGATTTTGTGATATGAGAGAGAAATTCGAGGGGTGAACTCATGGAAATAGTCTTAGGTGATCCTCTTTAAAAATAAAAATTTGTGTGACACTGAAAGATGTGACACTGTAGGCACCGAAAATTTATATGTATATAAAATTATACGTCACAGCTGCTTCTGGATTATCGCTAAGTTGTTCAGAGTGGGTAACTTGGGATTCATACATTTTAACCATTTCATTTTCTGTCCTTTGAGTATGTGTCAAATGGTTTTTTTAAGTGCATATGCATGTCTTTGGCATCGTTGTGTTAGAACATTGGTTAGCGTTACTATTTTGTTGTGTTCTGGAACTGTTAAGATTTTATTTTTGTATTTTCCCAGTTCTTAGTACCATAGTGTTACTCTTGTCAGCTTTGTGATGAGAACCCTGTTGTTTCTAAGTTTCTTCAGCACTTTTCTGGATACCTTTTCTTCCTCCCTTTTTGTTCCTGTCAATGCCATATTAGTTTTCTTCTTTTATGCATGTAATTCCTTCTATAACTACTTCTCTTGCCTTACTGTTCCTTTCCGCAGATGAACTGCAGCATTTACACTAATGGCCATTGAAATTGCTCCGTCAAGAAGATGATGTGCCACAGACGCGAAATTCAACTGACAGGAAGAAGATGCTGTGATATGCAAATCATTAGTTTTTCAGAGCATTCACACAAGGTTGGCACCGGTGGCGCCACATACAACGTGCTGACATGAGGCAAGTTTCCAACGGATTTCTCAAACACAAACAGCAGTTGACCGGTGTTGTCTGGTGAAACGTTGTTGTGATGCGATGCCTCGTGCAAGGAGAAGAAATGCGTACCATCACGTTTCCGACTTTGATGAAGGTCGGAATGTAGCCTATCGTGACTGCGGTTTATCGTATCGCGTCATTGCTGCTCGCGTTGGTCGAGAACCAATGACTATTAGGAGAATAAGGAATCGATTGGTTCAGGAGGATAATTCGGAACGCCGTGCTGGATCCCATCTGCCTCGTATCACTAGCAGTCGAGATGACAGGGATCTTGTCAGCATGACTGTAACGGATCGTGCAGCCACGTCTCGATCCCTGAGTCAACAGATGGGGACGTTTGCAAGACAACAACCATCGGCACGAACATTTCGACGACGTTTGCAGCAGCATGGACTATCAGGTCGGAGACCGTGGCTGCGGTTACCCTTGACGCTGAAACATAGACAGGAGCGCCTGCGATGGTGTACTCAACGATGAACCTGGGTGCACGAATGGCAAACCGTCATATTTCGGATGAATCCAGGTTCTGTTTACAGCATCATGATGGTCGCATCTGTGTTTGACGACATCGAGGTGAACGCACATTGGAAGCGTGTATTCGACATCGCCATACCGGCATATCCCCCTGCGTGATGGTATGGGGTGCCATAGGTTACACGTCTCGGTCACCTCTTGTTCGCACTGACGGTAGTTTGAACAGTGGACGTTACATTTCAGATTTGTTACGACCCGTGGCTCTACCCTTCATTCGATCACTGCGAAACCCTACGTTTCAGCAGGATAATGCACGACCGCATGTTGCAGGTCCTGTGCGGGCCTTTCTGGATGCAGAAAATGTTCGACTGCTGCCCTGGCCAGCACATTCTCCAGATCTCTCACCAACTGAAAACGTCTGGTCAATGGTGGCTGAGCAACTGGCTCGTCACAATACGCCAGTCACTACTCTTGATGAACTGTGGTGACGTGTTGAAGCTGCATAGGCTGCTGTACCTGTACACGCCATCCAAGTTCTGTTTCACTCAATGCCCAGGCGTATCAAGGCCGTTATTACGGCCAGATGTGATTGTTCTAGGTACTGATTTCTCAGGATCTATGCACCCAAATTGCGCGGAAATGTAATCACATGTCAGTTCTAATATAATATTTGTCCAATGAATACCCGTTTATCACCTGCATTTATTCTTGGTATAGCATTTTTAATGGCCAGTAGTGTATTTCTAATATTTTCAAGGCTGATTTTTTAGTTTATAATACAACTTAATAAAGCGCAAGGGTCTCGGTACACTCCAAGCCGCTCACAAGAAAATGTTCACACACTATGTTTTCAGTGATCAGGAAAAGCTAAAGTAGATACATGAAACACTAATGATTTACTGCCTGTCCTGGCTGATGCTACATATTTCGCTGTGAAACAGATTGCTATGTAGGGTGATGCCCTACCCCACTGTATATCTTTCAGCGGTTTTTCAGGATACATTCCAGCATTTTGATGTAGTTATTGCAGCATGTCTGGCAGCTCGTTACAGAGTAATTCAGGTGACTTATTTATAATTTATTTGGGTTCTTATTGAGGACAGTATTGTGGATGTGAAAATACCATCACAACAGTGAAGATGCGTGTGGTATGGAAAAACAAACTGTACCACACAGAACACAGAATAATTCGACAACCTCAGATATAAATGTACTGTGATGTTGTTGCTGCTGGGGCAGGAACAGCTCAGCATAGCGTCATTGTGCCACTCTTTCATTCCATTCAAAAGACGCATGTCGGCCAAATTTTTACTAACAATCAAATCCGTATTATTACTTTGTATCACTGTCAACATACAACTAATGCTGCCTGAAAACAACACCCTTTCCAGAACCGAGCAGCACTGAATGCAAACTTGAAGGTTACAATGTAGGTATGCATTACAGTGAGTGAATGGAAAGACAGACATGCAGTGCATAGTGTCAACATGTGCACTGTGTTCAGTAAAAGACCAACACAAAGCTAAGTTGGGAGAGAAACCATACCAAATGGAAAATCTCTATAATAGGCTGAATGAGGAACATGGGACCTATATGCCAAAATATTTGGAAGATATTCCTTAACAACTTTTGAAAGATTTTCACTAGAGTTCTGTTTCACACTGTGTAGTTGAAGCATGTAAAACATTATGTTCTCATGTTTTCAGGACATCAAAACCATTCTTTGTTGACACTAACATCCCTAATAGCACATTCTATTGATTATTTGCAATAGTAAAACTTATATTTCTTTCATAAGACTCTTTCTCAATAAAACCGAATGAACAATATCACTCTCTGTTCTAAAATATGGCCCGTAGGAATGTTGGAAAGATACTGACAGGAGCTTGTAGGTTACAAAAATTGGCAAAATGCCTTAAACACATCCTGCGCTACTAACATTCTAGAAAGAGTTGAATGCAAGTGTGCATCTTAATCCACTAGTACGAGAAATAATCCCACGAGGAGATATGGAGGAATTTAATGGGGTGACTACAAGAAGCGGTATGTGGTCACCCACCACATTTCCCACTAGGCTGGTGTCATGGTATAGGGAATGATATCTGATGGTAATGGTTCACTGGCAATGTTCCTAACAGGCTCCATGACAGTCATACAGACGTGCAGGAAATCCTGCAACTGTTGCCTGTGCCTTCATGAACACGCATGCTAATGCTCTCTATTTCAACACGACAACGCTCACCCAAATATCACTTCCACCTCCCTAGCATGACTTGCAGCTGTAGATATTCCGCCATAGACAGACGCCTCACCCGATCTCTCATAGATCAAGAAATTATGGGATGCCATGGAACCTCCACCGACCATTACGAGTTGAGATGCAACCATAATGAGGTGGAGTATCACGCGACAACATCCGAGGCCTGTACAACTCCATGCTGGGATGTCCGGACGCTTTTTTTCACAACCATGAAGGTCCATTGCCGCACTAAGTCTTGCATTTTGTGGCCATGTAGCGCAATAAACGTTAGTCGTTAAAAGATGACAGTGTCATCGTTTTGTATGTATGGCATCGTTTTGTATGTATGGCATCGGCATCGCCTACATGCCTGCCAATAACGGCCAACATCGCCTTGTCCTTCCGGTGGAGCTCCTATTAGGACAATGACTGCGATAATAAGTTTTCCAATCAGTCACTACGAATGGATGTGGCGCGTCCAATGATATGTACTGAGTAATAATAGTTCAGTGACTCTCACTTTGTTAGAGGCCTCGACTAAACTCACATGTACGTGTTCTGACACGTGGGGACTGTGACTTGGGCCGTTGTTCACAATCTGAACAGCAAGGAGAGCAACAACCGAAGAGTGAGAAAACTTCACGTATAGACTATAACGGTAGGATACCTACAGCATTTGAGGGAAATTCCTCCTGGATGGCCCGTTATAAGAGGCGGTGTACATAAGAGGAGAGGCGTCGATACGGCGCGGCTAACGGGCGCCGCCTCAGCGGCCAGCGCCCGGCGCCCGGTGGCCGGGGATTCCCAGAGGCGTCGTAAGTCGGGCGCCCACTCTGGCCGCGCGGCCGTTTCCCAGGAACAAGCCCGACCGCCTCAGGGGTTGCGCCCCTTTGCCGCGCCATTAAACGCGCCCGTAAACAAGGATTCGATTTATAAAGCAACAGCGTCGCCAACAGGCCCCGGGCTCCTGGCTTCCCGCGGGGAGCCGTGTTAAATGTTGCATTGCCTGCCAGCGGCCGAGCTGACCGCTATGGCCTCTCTGGCAAGGCGGCGATTTCACCCGCTATTCACAGCAAAGTAAGTCAGCCCTTGCTTCTTTGTTTCCCTCTCAACTACGACTCACAAATGTAGCAGACACATTGGTCTCTGCTAACAATAGTTTCCCTAACACCCTAACAAGAACTTTCACCGCACTGTACACATATAAAGGAAAGGAGTCTGTTTCCTTCCTTTCATCACCCATTTGTGTAACTGAAATTGAGTTTCTTTCACTGTTTCAAAGCTCACTGTGTCATTAAGAGTAACCTCCCTAGTGACAGTGACAAATCTTTGACTTTCAGGAAGTTTTATTTATTTAGCGTATGGCTAATACCCCCCCCCTGCATGAACCATGGACCTTGCCGTTGGTGGCGAGGCTTGCGTGCATCAGCGATACAGATGGCCGTACCGTAGGTGCAACCACAACGGAGGGGTATCTGCTGAGAGGTCAGACAAACATGTGGTTCCTGAAGAGGGGCAGCAGCCTTTTAAGTAGTTGCAGGGGCAACAGTCTGGATGATTGACTGATCTGGCCTTGTAACATTAACCAAAACGGCCTTGCTGTGCTGGTACTGCGAACGGCTGAAAGCAAGGGGAAACTACAGCCGTAATTTTTCCCGAGGACATGCAGCTTTACTGTCTGATTAAATGATGATGGCGTCCTCTTGGGTAAAATATTCCGGAGGTAAAATAGTCCCCCATTCGGATCTCCAGGCGGGGACAACTCAAGAGGACGTCGTTATCAGGAGAGAGAAAACTGGCGTTCTACGGATCGGAGCGTGGAATGTCAGATCCCTTAATCGGGCAGGTAGGTTAGAAAATTTAAAAAGGGAAATGAATAGGTTAAAGTCAGATATAGTGGGAATTAGTGAAGTTTGGTGGCAGGAGGAACAAGACTTTTGGTCAGGTGATTACAGGGTTATAATTACAAAATCAAATAGGGGTAATGCTGGAGTAGGTTTAATAATGAATAAAAAAATTTGAGTGCGGGTTAGCTACTACAAACAGCATAGTGAACGCATTATTGTGGCCAAGATAGACACGAAGCCCATGCCTACTACAGTAGTACAAGTTTATATGCCAACTAGCTCTGCAGATGATGAAGAAATAGATGAAATGTATGACGAGATAAAAGAAATTATTCAGGTAGTGAAGGGAGACGGAAATTTAATAGTCATGGGTGACTGGAATTCGAGTGTAGGAAAAGGGAGAGAAGGAAACATAGTAGGTGAAAATCTCATTCTGGAAACATCCCCCAGGCTGTGGCTAAGCCATGTCTCCGCAATATCCTTTCTTTCAGGAGTGCTAGTTCTGCAAGGTTCGCAGGAGAGCTTCTGTAAAGTTTGGAAGGTAGGAGACGAGGTACTGGCAGAAGTAAAGCTGTGAGTACCGGGCGGGAGTCGTGCTTCGGTAGCTCAGATGGGAGAGCACTTGCCCGCGAAAGGTAAAGGTCCCGAGTTCGAGTGTCGGTCGGGCACACAGTTTTAATCTGCCAGGAAGTTTTATATCAGCGCACACTCCGCTGCAGAGTGAAAATCTCATTCTGGAAACATCCCCCATGCTGTGGCTAAGCCATGTCTCCGCAATATCCTTTCTTTCAGGAGTGCTAGTTCTGCAAGGTTCGCAGGAGAGCTTCTGTTAAGTTTGGAAGGTAGGAGACGAGGTACTGGCAGAAGAAAAGCTGTGAGTAGCGGGCGTGAGTCGTGCTTCGGTAGCTCAGATGGTAGAGCACTTGCCCGCGAAAGGCAAAGGTCCCGAGTTCGAGTCTCGGTCGGGCACACAGTTTTAATCTGCCAGAAAGTTTCATTTCCATGCATGCTTGTCATTACCTTGTATGATTCCATCAAAAATATGGTCTCCAAAAATCTCTCGAAACTGCGGGCATAGAAAGATGCCCTCCTTTACTTTGGCATAAATTAAGTAGGAGAATTTTTTCCTTAAGTACTTAAACGCGTCACCATCGTTGTTCATTCCCTTAACAAAGTTTCCCAAGAAAGCCAACTTGATATGCTAGGTCAGAATCAGAATCTTTTTAAAGCCTACTAGAGGTTCACTCTTAATGTTCTTTATACCTGCTTGAAGACATTTTCTGGTGGGCCATTCATGATTACTGTGATGAGATACACGAGCTCGGCTATCCCATTCACAGAGAAAACAGTAATATTTAATATACCCTAACTGCATACCCCATAGAAGTGTAAACACTCTCAAGTCACCACAGATATGCCATTGAGAGTCATTATACTTGAGGGCTTCTAGTAAAATTTTCATGTTTTGGTATGACTCCTTCAAATACACACTATGCCCAACTGGAATAGAAGGAAGCTCATTACCAATATATAAAAGTACTGCTTTTAAGCTCAACTTTGACGAATCAATAAAGACTCTCTGCTCACCAGAGTTGTAATTAATACTGAAAGCCTTCATTAGACCATTTATGTCTACACATGCCGCCAGATATCTTGCATGTTTAAAAAAGAACTCAATTATAGCTATCTTCTGCGGTAGGTTGAGACATTTACATTGCTTTTCAGAAAAATGCGCTGCTGCAATCTTGATGCTAAAATCAGAGCCTTAGATTTAGAGAGCTCCAAATCTTTGATGAAATCCCTTAACTCATTTTGAGGCAAGTTTTGTAGACCATCAGTTGATGATATATTTGTAAGAAGCTCTAGATCTTGTGATGTACATGGTTCAGGACATTCAGAATTCCCATCAAAAGTAATTTCGTACTCTGTCAGTCGTTCAGGTACTGGCAATCTTTCCCCATGTAGAACTGGATGTATGGCAGATGATGTTAGGATAGATCCCTGTCCGCTTCTTCTTCTTAGATATTCTCTTCTTGATGGGAGGAACCATACAAAAGTAGCAGTCACTGACATGGTTAGTTGGTTCATGCCAGATCATGGGCACTGTAAAGGGCATTGAACGTCCTTCTCCATGCTTCCAATTCGTGGGGTTTCTAGCGCAAGTGTTGCAGATCACACGTGGAGCCCAGGGTTTATCGTGATCACCAATTTTACAACCAAAATAACAACTGTAAGCTTTTTTAATCAGTGGAGTTATTTGCTGTTTTTGTGAAGCAAATGTAGCTTCTCCACACACATAGTAAAATGTATCAACACTGTTAACACTAACTCGTGGCATTTTTGTTCATTTCAATAGCAGTCAACTTGAACAACTGGTAGTTAATTTGGAAACAGTGTTTATTCAGTGTGAAGCTTTGAAGTGTATCCGACTGTCTTCCACATATATTGCCTTCTTATATGAATCATAAACCAAGTGTTATAGATGGTTAACTTAAGGCTACTCAAAAGTGTTCCAGGTGGTTTCTTCTTTAATTATCTTCCCCAACGCCATATTCTCTTACTATTTCTCCTTCATTTTCCTTTCCTAATATCAAATTCCTTTCAAATAGAACCATTAAACATTCCTCTTTCTTAACCATCCGAATAATTTCCTGCATCTAATTGTACATTTGTTCAGTCTCTTCGTCATCAGCAGAGCTACCTCACACACAAAGCTGCATTTCTAATGTGGGTCTTTCCTAATCTCTTCATCATCTGCAGTGCTATTTGGTATATAAACCTACACTACTGTGGAGGGTGTTCGTCAGTCCTGGCTACTGTAGTGCGTTCATTATATTGTTCATAGCAGCTTATCCACATTATTATTCTCTTATTCATTATTATATCTACCTTTTCCTTACCCGTGTTTGATTTTGTGTTTATAAATCTGACCAGAAGTTCTGTTCTCCTATCACCTACATTCACTAATGCGTACTACATCTAACGTTAACCTATACATTCCTAATTTTTAACCTAAGATTAAGACGTCCAACATTCCACGCTACGAACCGTAGAACGTCAGTTTTGCTTTCCCTGATGACGATATCTTCCTGTACAGTCCACGGAGATCAGAAGGGGGGGGGGGTGTTCTTTACGTCTGGAATATTTTACTCAACAGAGTGCCATTATGATTTAAATATACAGTAGTACTGCACGTCCGGGGGAAAAACAACGGCTGTAATTTCTCCTTTCTTTCAGCCATATGGAGCACCAGCACAGGAAATTTATCATTGCTAATAATGCAATGTCTCTTCATCAGTTATCCAGATTGTTGCCTCTGCAACTACAGAATATGATGCTGCCCTTCATCAGCAGCCACATGTTTGTCTGACCTCTCAGCAGACACCCATCTGTTCTCTTTGCTACTATGGTACGGCTATCTGTATCACTGAGACATATAAGGCGATACAACTGTTCATGGGAAAACTCAAGAAGCATATTTTTATAATTATTTCAAGTAGTAAAGGGAGCAGCAATCAGTTCCATATCCAGTTGTCGGTCAGTGTGTGGCTGTCTTCAGTGCTAAAGAACATATAAAGAACCAGTTACAAAAAGGTAAAAGCACGCCTTATTAAATGTACAGATATATAAGATTTAAATGTGAGTCAGTCACAAAATACGTACAAGTAAATGTAACTTAAGATATTAAAACCTCTTATACATGAACATAGTCCCAACTAGACTCTCCATGTCAAAGTCTGAGTTCACACAGAGGCCACTGTCTACAGCTATAACACCGTTGGCTTTAGTGTGAGCCATACCAATCTGCAGCCCACACTTAACGTGTGTGATGCGTTGAGAAAATATATTAATTTTATTTTTCTGCTCGTATGTCTTCTCATCCTGTTTATCATTTTACACTTTTTTAAAAGTTGCGTATGTAAACCAAATAAGGTAGTTGAAACTAAAAACAATGACGAATGTTTTACAATTATACATAGTGGTGCCTGTGTGTGCTAACTAGTGACATCGGTTATTGCTGCCCTTATTTTACAAGTGAACAAAGTTAGAAAAATGCAAAATATCTTGTTTAAAATACTGAAATTATTTGGAGCATGGAATCCTGTTGCTGCACCAGGCCAGAGCAGACTGGAGCAATTAGTAAATTAGTACAATGGTCATATTAAAATGTGTTACAGACCAAGCCCAGTTAAAGGAATTGGAACAGACAGGAGTGGGATTTTAAGTTATGATATCAGCCATAGCAGACTGGAGCAATTTGTAAATTTAAAAAATGTTTTTATTACAACCGTGTTGCAGACCAAGCACAGTTAAAGGAAGGCAGACAAGAGTGGTGTTTTGAAACATCGTACCAGCAGCAGTATATCAAAAGGACTAGTAATCTTTCTGCTTTAAAATATCCTCCTCCTGTAAAATGTCTTTTCTCCTTAGTTCCACATAAAAACATACTATAATATACACAGTTTGGGGTTAAAACTAATAAACTTTCTACTACAACATGAAAATCTGATATTTGTGGCAAGGTCTTATGGGACCAAACTGCTGAGGTCATCGGTCCCTAAGCTTTCGCGCTACTTACTCTAACTGAAACTGACTTACGCTAAGAGCAACACACACACCCTTGCCCGCGGTAGAACTCGAACCTCCGACGGGGGGAGCCGCGCTGGCCGTGACAAGGCGCCTGAAACCGCGCGGCCACCCCGCGCGGGTACATCATGTAATATTGTGGAAAATGCCTTATGTCTCCACAAACATGTACTCATATGCTATCTAGAAGGAGTATAATCATAACTAGATCGTTACTGTCAGATCATAGCGTTTGTGAGGACTAAAATGTGGTAAACGATTTCCAATTATTTTTAAACAGTTGCGAAAATTAAGTGCTTCTTGTTTCCACCTGCTCATTGAGCTGTTTCGTATGAGGGGATGCATGATGGCAATCGATTTCAAAATCCTCCCACAGGTCAATACGTCTTCCTTTCTCTCATGGATGGAGCCTCCACATATGTAATGGTTTAATTTCATTAAGTATATGAAAGGACTATAAACAGTTTTATGTCCAACAATATAGTTACTTTCTTACATTTAATTTTGAAAATTTCTAATTTTTTACTTCCTCTCCCGAACCTTCACCTTTACTGTCGCCCTCCAACATTTAGTAACAGTCGGCCACGATACTTTACTTCCATCAAACGGGTACCTCTTGTCCATCTCCTTAATTTATTGGTGAAACTGTTCTCCTTGCTTTTCACTATAACAATCCTAATTTTCAGAGAAGTAGTCAACATGTAAGGCTAGGAAGTGGAGTTGCCGGCCGAAGTGGCCGTGCGGTTAAAGGCCCTGCAGTCTGGAACCGCAAGACCGCTACGGTCGCAGGTTCGAATCCTGCCTCGTGCATGGATGTTTGTGCTGTCCTTAGGTTAGTTAGGTTTAACTAGTTCTAAGTTCTAGGGGACTAATGACCTCAGCAGTTGAGTCCCATAGTGCTCAGAGCCATTTGAACCATTTTGAAGTGGAGTTTTACACTCCTGGCAGATTTCAACTTCTAGAAATTTTCCAACATAATATTGACACTGTTCTTTTCTTTACGTATTTTTCTATTACGTACAAGGTTTTCACTAATAGACGTGAAGCTACTCATGCACGTCTTCCCTTAAAACTTAACTCGTTCTGATATTGGTGCGCCTTCTTTAGTTTGGTAGTATCTGGACGAACAGAAATTCCCGGTTTCGATTTTTATTCACTGAGGAAAATCTTAATAGAAAGGTGCCTAAAATAGAGCCCATATTATGGGAAAGCCGTAATAAGTCGCTTCACTTAGCTCAGTTTAAAAATTAGTAGTGAAAGAAATATTTCTTCTTGCCGTGTCAAGCGGTTCATGCAAGATGTTCTACGTCTAGGGCAAAAAGTGTCTCAGATATGAGGAACCCACTACTCTTAGGTGCCTTAGACTTTCCGAGGTACCCAACTGACATTAAAAGCGTAGCATTTCCATGTTGTCAATCTGTTGTCTTTAAAATTTCTCTAACTAGAAATACGAGGTCTGTTCAATAAGTAATGCCCCAATTTTTTTTTCTCAGAACACATTAATTGTTAAGAGTCAGAAAATCCTGAGAATATACATAAACATGTCTTGTCGGTGTCCTAGTTTTCTACGTAGTCTCCATCACCTTCTATAGCCGTATGCCAACGTTGTGGAAGAGCATGTATTCCCTGCTGGTAAAAGCTCTTGTCCTGACGTAGCCATGTTTTCACTGCATGACTGACACTCTCGTCATCTTCAAAGCGTGTTCCCCGTAGAGAATCTTTAAGCGGCCGAAAGAGATGGAAGTCCGAGGGTGCCAGGTCTGGACTGTAGGGTGAATGAGGCAATGACGTCGAACACAACTTGCGATGTGTGTGGGCATGCATCATCGTGTTGGAGCAATATTTCTGCTGGATTCCTGTCCGACTGAACACTTCGGAAACGGTTATTGAGTTTATTTATTCGCGTATGCCTCTGAAATGATGGTTGACCCTCTTGACATCACATCAACGAGAATGACGCGATCTCAGCCCCAGAAGACTGTCACCGTGACTTTCTGGCAGAGAGGGTTGTCTTGAATTTCTTCTTTTGTGGTGAACGACGATTATGCCACTCCATGGACTGCCCTTTTGTTTCCAGAGCAAAGTGATGCACCCAGCTTTTGTCCCCCGTAACGATCCGTGAGAAAAAGGCCTCTCCTTTGGTCTCAAAACGCTCCAACAATGAGACGAAATGGCCTTTCTGTGAACCTTCTGGGCCGCAGTGAGTATTCGGGGAATCCGTCGTTACCACTTCTTTTTTGATATCCGAGAGTGTCGACCATTGCAGACGCACTTCCAATGCTAACCGATAACTGTAGAGCCATTTGTTGGGTTTTGATGCGCCGTTCGGCACGAATAACGACATCCGCACGATTCAGCACGTCAAGAACAGTGGCTGTGACAGGACGTCCCGAGCGTGGATGATCAAGGAGCTCTGTTTCTGCATTTCCTGAGGCTGTAACATTCTTTACCCATCGCCCAACTATATTCCCATAAACTGCAGCATCTCCATACACTGCACACAAACGTTTATGAATGTTCATCACGGTTTCTTTTTCTGCACACAAGAACTTTGAAAAACTGTACGTGATATAAGAGCAGTTCTGAAATAAACATAAAAATTTCGTTAAGAGCTGATATCTATTTTTAATTATCTAATTTCATGCAGACTGTGAAGAAGCCTTTAAATTCCGTGTCTGTTGAGCTGGAAAATGGCCGTAAGGTAGGGCAAAATTGGAAGGATATTAAGTATAACCATAAGTGTGCATCATACGTCCTTCTATTAACATTGAACGTGTGCGACAGATCTCGACCCTAGGCATTCGGTCATAAAGGGGGACAAGGGATTGCTCGCAACCTATCGCTGACCGTCGGTTGTTGAGACAGGATGTATGTCGGTTTGTGTAGCTGGTACGTTCTTGACCGACGTGACGGCCGAGGAGGTTTCGTACTTCAGCTACTAGCACGAGTCACAGTGAACGTGTGGTCAGAGGCGTGGGCTGAGCCCGAGCAACCCACCCGGGCTGTAATCTCGACTGCCGGGCAAGGTTCGACTCGAGCTGATCGGTCAGCAGGTGGAGCCGCACCGGGGATCGCAGGGCCATACAGTGCCCCGTCAGAACCCGTGCCCGCTCGGGCGCCCGTGAAGCTCGGCTGCTCGTCAATTTGCGCGCCCGTTAGGCTTCACATTATTGCGGGCGCCAAACGAAATATCTGTCGCCCGTTTGCAAACAGTTTTTTAATTTGCACAGTTCTTAGCGGCACAGTATTTTTACCTGTGGTCATATATTAAAATAACTGATAGCTGTAACATCAACAAGATATTACTGAAATTTCCACCATTGCTTGTAAATATTAAATCTACTTATTGTGAGGCGCATGTGAAAAACATCTGTACGTTAAGATGCAGTGAAAGTAGTTAAGTTTACACTACTGGCCATTAAAACTGGTACAACACGAAGATAACGTGCTACTGACGCTAATTTAACCAACAGGAAGAAGGTGCTGTGATATGCAAATGATTAGCTTTTCAGAGCATTCTACAAGGTTGGCGTCGGTGGCGACACATACAACGTGCTGACATGAGGAAAGTCTCCAACCGATTTCTCATACACAATCAGCAGTTGTCCGGCGTTGCCTGGTGAAACGTTGTTGTGATGCCTCGTGTAAAGTGGAGAAATGCGTACCATCACGTTTCCGACTTTGATAAAGGTAGGATTGTAGCCTATCGTGATTGTAGTTTATAGTATCGCGACATTGCTGCTCGCGTTGGTCGAGTTCCAATGACTGTTAGCAGAATATGGAATCGGTGGGTTCAGGAGGGTAATACGGAACGCCGTGTGGATCCCAACGGCCTCGCATCACTAGCAGTCGAGATGACAAGTATCTTATTCGCATGACTGTAATGGATCGTGCAGCCATGTCTCGATCCCTGAGTCAACAGATGGGGACGTTTCCAAGACAACAACCATGTGCACGAACAGTTAGACGACGTTTGCAGCAGCATGGACTATCAGCTCGGAGACCATGGCTGCGGTTACCCTTGACGCTGCATCACAGACAGGAGCGCCTGCGATAGTGTACTCAACGACGAACTTGGGTGCTGGAATGGCAAAATGTTATTTTTTCGGATGAATCCAGGTGCTGTTTACAGCATCATCATGGTCGCATTCGTGTTTGGCGACATCACGGTGGACACACATTGGAAGCGTGTATTCGTCACCGCCATACTGGCGTATCACCCGGCGTGACTGTATGGGGTGCCACTGGTCACACGTCTCGGTCCCCTCCTGTTCGCATTGACGGCTATTTGAACAGTGGACGTTACATTTCAGCTGTGTTACGACCCGTGGCTCTACCCTTCATTCGATCCCTGCGAAACCCTACATTTCAGCAGGATAATGCACGACCGCATGTTGCAGGTCCTTTACGGGCCTTTCTGGATACGGTACAGAAAATGTTCGATTGCTGCCCTGGCCAGCATATTCTTCAGATCTCTCACCAATTGAAAACGTCTGGTCAATGGTGGCCGAGCAACTGGCTCGTCACAATACGCCATAATGAACTGAGGTATCGTTTGGATGCTGCATGGGCAACTGTGCCTGTATAAGCCATTCAAGCTCTGTTTTACACAATGCCCAGGCGTATCAAGGCCGTTATTACGGCCAGTGGTGGTTGTTCTGTGTACTGATATCTCAGGATCCATGCACACAAATTGCGTGAAAATGTAATCACATGTCAGTTCTATTATAATATATTTGTCCAATGAATACCTGTTTATCATCTGCATTTCTTCTTGGTGTAGCAATTTTAATGGCCAGTACTGTATTTGTCGTCATCCTAGCATCCGACTAATTAGTAATTTTTTGTGAAACTAATCTAAGTATTTAAGAGTTTTGATTGACTAACACGGATGTAAAATGGTTATATCACAGCAGAAATTTTCTCATACCGTTTGACGTTCATCTCTTTCTCACTAGGTACACCTTCCCCTACGCAAAGTTTGACTTCCGACTTTAGCTCATTTCACAGGTATTTTGTTAATAATCAACAATTTAAATATATTACTTCAAGGACCCTAAGTAATATACAGCGCCGTATGAACCGTTCATTAAAAGCCTTGCAGTTTGGGAAATCTGTCTAAATTCCGATCAAATTGAGTACTTCGATACCCTTCGCTATTTCCTAGTAGAAGTGTACTTCCTCACTTCCTTCGGACGAAAATGTCAAGGATAAAATGGATTATTCGAAGGGATTTGGAAAAATTTGAAACACTGTTCCACTGCTCTATCTAGTAATAACAATTGGATTCGCAGTCACTTGGAAAAGAGAATAATTTTGAGGTCCACACGAAGTGCATATTGAAACGAGCAGCTACTGGAAACTTCCAGCCACTAAGTTACAGGAAATAAATCTTTATCACCGATAAGTTACTGCTTAAGTTTAAAGACGGAGTTTCCTATGCTATCGAATAAAGCGGTAACAGATTTGTTACATATCTCGTCCACATATCAGTGCGGAACAGCTCTTCCTTCTTACACGTATATAAAAAATAAATTCGGAAACAAACTTCACAGTAAAAGTAATTTGAGAGTATCTTTACCTTCTGTGGTCCCTGATTTGAAAGTTTTGTCACATGCAAAGGAAGTGGATCCTTCTCAACGAAACCCAAGGAAAGGTTAAGCCATTCAGTTCCCTAATAAGAACTTTTCTATTAACCGAAAAGTGTAAAGATACTTTAGTATTGCCTACTAGACTTAGCGTGTCACAGACGTTGGGGAGGAAAACATAGGTACAAAGAAGGTAAATGCGAATAAACGACGGGTATCAGAAGAAATACATCAATTTATTGACGAAAGAGGGAAGTACAAAAATGTTCCAGGAAACTCAGAAGTACAAGTCGCTGAGAAATGAAATAAATTGGAAGTGCAGGCAAGCTAGCCTGCCGTTGTGATCGAGCGGTTCTAGGCGCTTCAGTCCGGAACCACGCTGCTGCTACGGCCGCAGGTTCGAATCCTGATTCGGGCATGGATGTGTGTGATGTTCTTAGGCTAGTTAGGTTTAAGTAGTTCTAAGTTTATGAGATTTGCTTACAGCCATTTGAACCATTTTTGAGCGGGTAAGCTAAGACGAAATGGCTGCAGGAAAAATGTGAAGACATCGAAAAAGAAATGATTGTCGGAAGGACAGACTTAACAGGAAAGCCAAAAAAACCTTCGGTGACATTAAGAGCAAGGGTGATAACATTAAGAGTGCAACGGTAATTCAACTGTTAAGTGCTAAGGAAAGAGCGGATAGGTGGAAAGAATACACTGAAACATTCTATGAGGGGGAAGATTTGTCTGATGTGATAGAAGAAGAAACAGGAGTCGATTTAGAAGAATAGGGGATCCAGTGTTAGAATCAGAATTTAAAACAGCTTTGGAGAATGAAAGATGAAATACGGCACAGGGGATAGATAACATTCCATCAGAATTTCTAAAATCATAGGGGGAGTTAGCACCAAAACGACTATTCACATTGGTGTGTAGAATGTATGAATCTGGCGACATACCATCTGATTCTCGGAAAAGCATCATCCACACAATTCCGAAGACGGCAAGAGCTGACATATGCGAGAATTATCGCACAATCAGCTTAATAGCTCATGCAAGCAAGTTGCTTACAAGAATAACATCTAGAAGAATGGAAAAGAAAATGGGGGATGCGCTAGATGACGATCAGTGTGGCTTTAGGAAAAGTAAAGGCACGAGGGAGGCAATTCTGACATTGTGGTTAATAATGGAAGCACGACTAAAGAAAAATCAAGACACGTTCATAGGATTTTTCGACCTGGAAAAAGTGTTTTAGAATGTAATATGTTGCAAGATGTTGGAAATTCTGAAAAAAGTGGGGGGTAAGCTATATGGAAAGACGGGTCATATACAATACGTACAACAGCCAAGAGGGAATAATAAGATTGGACGACCAAGAACGAAGCGCTCGTATTATAAAGGGTGTAAGAATGTAGCCTTTCGCCCCTACTGTTCAATCTGTACATCAAAGAAGCAATGACGGAAATAAAAGGAAGGCTCAGGAGTGGAATTAAAATTCTAGGTGAAAGGATATCAATGACATGATTCGCTGATGACATTGCTATCCTGAGTGAAAGTGAAGAAGAATTACATGGTCTGCTGAACGGAATGAACAGTCTGGATTGAGAGTAAATCGAAGAAAGACGAATGTGATGAGAAGTAGCAGAAATGAGAAAAGCGAGAAACTTAACATCAGGATTGATGGTCAGGAAGTGGATGAAGTTAAGGAATTCTGCTACCTAGGCAGTAAAATAACCAATGACGGACGGAGCAAGGACCAGATTAGGAAAGGAGGTCTACTTGTATCAAACATCGGCCTTAATTTGAGAAAGAAATTTCTGACAACGTACGTCTGGAATATGTAGTATGGTAGTGAAACATGGACTGTGGGAAAAACCGAAACAGAAGAGAATCGAAGCATTTGAGATGTGGTGCTACAGACGAATGTTGAAAATTATGTGAACTGATAAGGTAAGGAATGAGGAGGCTCTGCGCAGAATTGGAGAGGAAAGGAATATGTAAAAAACACTGATCAAGAGAAGGGACAGGATAATAGGACATTTGTTAAGACGTGAGGGAATGACTTCCATCGTACTAGAGAGAGCTGTAGAGGGCAAAAAGTGTAGAGGAAGACCGAAATTGGAATACATCCAGCAAATAATTGAGGACGTAGGTTGCAAGTGGTACTCTGGGATGAAGAGGTTAGCACAGGAGAGGAATTCATGGCGGCCCGCATCAAACCAGTCACAAGGCTGATGACAAAAAAAAAAAAAGACATAACCATTGAGCAGAACTCCATCAGCCCTTTTGATGTGGTAAAGGTGAGACGTAATGCGTTACAAAAGCATTAGGGCTGTTAAACCGTTAGCTTCGAATTCAATTACTTCCGTGTTACAGTAAGTACTATTTGTGTGCTACAGCCACTATTTTACATTATGCGTTATATTTCGTTATAAAGGATCAAGAACACACTGTTCCTATAGTTCAATTCTTTTATCTTGGCGGCTCCCGCATGCCCGCCCAGACGCGGTAGATAGCTGCGTTGCCAGTTGAAAACTACACACGCGCCAAGAGAAGCAGCGCCTACTTACGTTTAGGGGGGAGCGAGCAGTTTATGAAGTAAAGCCCCCACGGCCGCATTAACCATTTCGCTGCTACAGAGACGTGTTCCGACGGCTTTGACACACTTATCATTCGATTTCACAAAAACTATTTGGCCCAAAAATTTGATTTTTACACATCTTCTTGACTGATACCTTCCCCCCATAAATGACTTAATTTTGTTCCGATGTTCAACGTAGTTATTGTGCAGCATTAAATGTAGTAAACCATTGCACGAAATTTAGAAGAGTTTTCAGAGGTTGAAGTCCATAGCGTATACTTTCTGTATGGTCGATTTTAGTTGCCACACTGTTGAGAATGAAATGTGGTCAAGATACCTAAATTTCATATAAAATTTACTTTAAACAATATCTCATTTAATTTAAGTACCAGATAGGTGTCGTATGTAATATTGAGAAATATTCGCGACTGTAATAAAAGTTTTACTTACACTGGGCGCGTTTGGCTTTATTTTGAAGCACTTCAATCAATCAAAAGGAAGTAGACAAAAGAGAAGATATACAAACAAAACAGATTACATGAATATTGTATGTGTGCCATTGCATTGTTTTTAATTGCTAGGAAAAGAAATATTGTAGGACAAATTTAGAAAAACGGAAAACTTATTATGATTAAATGAAGAGACAAAGCACTAGAATTTCCAAAAAATTACATTCAAACGAATAAAATTCATGAATTAAGACACTTCGATATTGGTTTGAAATACAGAAAATATTAAGTACCGAACAAGGATTGTACTCACAACCTTCCGCTTAGTAGCCAAACATCTTAACCATTACGCTAACACAGCTTGTTGTATAACCCCTCGAGGAGTCTAAAATATCACGCAAATTACCGACAAACACGGTTGGTATGACTATGAATTACTCACATTTCGTCGGACTACAATAGGAAATAAACAATTACCGTTGTTCTTTATTGCGAAAAAGCGGTTCGTGAGAACGATACAAACACCTTTCCTTGCTATCGCCTGAATTAGGAGGCTTATTGATTGTTTGGTTTAATTAATTAATAGAATATGAAGCAATTGGTATAAAGAATGCTTCTTCCAAACTTTCTATAAAAGAAAGTGTGCCATCAAGATATTGCTTTTGTTCAATTACTTTATTTATGACTGAACGTTTCTAAAACTGAAGACACTCGTCCGTGCTCTGCACTGCAGTCGAGCTCTGGCATCGTCGTTCTCTGTTCATTGGCTGACTGTGTTTTGTGACGTCAGATGCGCAGAACAAACCTAAACTCGGCCGCCGTCGTAAATGACGCGCACTATAGTACATCAAACCTTGACGATTGTCAAAGGAATGCAGACGATTCAGAAAGCAATTCCGCGTTCGACACATGTGTGGCCAGTCAATGCCGCCTTCCCAGCGCTGGCTGTTACCCGGTTACTGGTGGTGCAGGCAGCAGGACGGAGCGGTCGGCCGCAGCTGGAGTCGTGCGCACTATGCACGGCTCTGTGTGAGATGCCACAGCACTTAGCATTTACACATCATTTTAGTAAGTAGTGGCTCCAGGAAACGTTCTAGCACTCATTCACAGGCAGGCAAGCTTAACTACTCTTGCAACATCTATAAATAGCGTTCCAAATGCATCTGGTGTTTGAAGCATTGTGAGCTTACCATTCGCAGGTTTATTACCCTGGATGAAAAAAAAAAAAAAAAAAAAAAAACCTTTCACCATCTGCGACAT
Organism: Schistocerca nitens; assembly: GCF_023898315.1. Taxonomy (NCBI): domain Eukaryota; kingdom Metazoa; phylum Arthropoda; class Insecta; order Orthoptera; family Acrididae; genus Schistocerca; species Schistocerca nitens. Next base: position 183,149,999 of record NC_064620.1, on the reverse strand, counting down.
GGTCACGTATACAAACAGTGATCCAATACTGTCAAATGTTTTCTATTCCAGTCTTGGATCACAATATGCATTCTTTAGACGATGACCGGTTTCAGTCAGTAATGACCATCCTCAGATCTTTTTTACACCATGTCCTAAAGTGATAAGGCCATAATGGCATCGTCAAAACATATAATCAGCATAGCATCGTCACATAGGTCTAAAATAAGGTGTAGAATAGGCCGCATCGCCCACACTGCAGTTGCAATAATGACTGTGTGGACGATGCGGCCTATTCTACACCTCATTTTAGATCTATGTGACGATGCTATGCTGATTATATATTTTGACGATGCCATTTTGGTCTTATCACTTTAGGACATGGTGTAAAAAAGATCTGAGGATGGTCATTACTGACTGAAACCGGTCATCGTCTAAAGAATTCTTAGTGTGATAAAAGACTGGGATAAAAAACATTTAAAAAATCTTTCATATTAATGTCAGCTGCCGTTGGTGATATACTTCTGTAACATTCGCACCGTTATTATTTTCATGACAAACGCGCGTTGGAAGGTACTGATACGATCACAGTTCTTACGTATAATCCTATTTATTTTCGCCTATTTTAAAAACCTAGGGCGTAAACGTACTATGTACAGCGTAGCCAAAAGACATCGGAAAGTTAGTACATTTGCAAGTCGACTTAGCTGGTTTCCTATTACTTTTTACTGAATGAGGCTTCCAAGCGTCAACAATTGTGGGGGGCGGGGGAAGGTATGTTCCGTTTTATTTCAATTTTATTAACTTTCGGTCATTGCCAATAGAGCCATCTCAGTAGTGGAAAGACGACACGACGGTGTGTCTGAAGTGACTTTTTTTGTCAGTTATGACTGTACGAACGGAAGGACAACAGAACACCCAGCTCCCGAGCAGAGAAAAATTTCGCCCTGTCTGGGAATGGAACACGGATCCCTTCCGTTAGCAACCTGCTGCGCTTACCTTTCTTTTTTTTTATTCTCATTTTGTTCTATATTGTTCGTTGAATTTGTTCGTGGCGGACGTCCGATGACACTCGTTCAGGTTGTTTGTTTATGCGTTTAATTAGTTTTTTTTATTACAGAGGGTAACTAAACCGTCTGACCAAACATGCTCAGCTACCGTGCCGGCTATTTAAGTTCTTCTTTATTTTATACCTATCCTTTAAGTGTTAGTTTCACTTCTGCAGTAGCGTTGGAGCACAATGGATTTTCTCGATCACATAATCATTTGCATCTGTTTATGTGTGTTCCGCTCATCATACTCTTTGCAGAACTGGCACCCGTGGGATGTCTAACGCTAAAGGTAGTCCGCCACGTAAATACCACTCTGCCTCGTGGTACAGAATGACAACGAGGTAAAATTTTGATACCGTATGGGTTCACATGGAACTTGGCTCTGTTTTCTGTCCAATAAACGGATGTACTCAATGAGCATAACGCGATATGCTTGACTTCCCCTAAGAAGAAAGCCAAGGATTTATACTGAAATTCTAGTCTTAACTGCACAATATCTATTTTATTTGTCCCACACACATTTCGGCATTTCGACATTGTCAAAGGAACGTAATACTTTTGATACAGAATATCGTGTCGGACTTAATCCTTCGAAGCATAAGTGCACATGAACCATATACTTTGTATAAACAGTTTCTCCGCCTTTGGAAATGGCGAAGTGCCGAAACGCGTAAGGAAGAATAAGATAATTTTTTCGTTGTCAGAACGGCCTCAAAACTTCTCATAAGGGTTTCATACAATATGTATTTAAGGGAGAATTAGAATTTCGGTGTACGTAATCTCATATAATGCTTAAACCCATGTCAATTACTTTATTTATCCTTCCATTCCTTATTCTGAGTACATTTTCCTAAAGCTAGCAAGCTGATAACAGGCAATTATGTCAGTAACACTGACTTCTGAGGACGACGTCTTTTTCCATAGTGTTGGTTCGAAACCTCCTGAATGTGATAGAAGTAGTATACCCTACCAAATGCAGAGGAAACCGTGTCACAGACAACATATCACAGCCACAAAACTCTATAAGTTATTCCGTGAAGTTCCATCAAAAGTCTACCACGATATATTGTGTTCAAATACAGGACGCACCCACTCGTTTGTCTGTAAGAAGTTGATGTATCAGTGCACTTCATACTCAAATAAAGTGATAATATAACTAGGCCACCACTTAAAACATTTCTAGTGTCAGAAACTACTTCCGAAAGTAGATTCCACGATACGATTCATTCCCCTAAGAGAACTCTTCTAAGTGCAGTCGGAAGCCTGTCTTCCGAGGTCTCTTCCAGTATTCCGGAACAGGCTGCGTGTGTGTGGCAGCATCTGAGGCTGACAACGATCAGCTTGGTGTCCCATATCTCTCATCCTCTACAGGATGATTCCGTGAGGGATGCTTGAGAAGGGTAAATGTATCAGTTAGAGGTATGGGACCCTGGTTCGAAAACGGCCGAATCTTAAGTTATAACCGAGGACGGTGGCATACACGTTGTCGCTAAGATTGTGGGGTAGTCAACTTTCAGAGGTGATAGTATGGACCAAAACAAGAAAAACATGTGTAGTAACCGTGGGCTCCAAAGCGCGTACCTTAACTGCTGTGACCACTTGTTCATCTTCGCTACTGTGAAACACATTTCTTCTACTGAACAAATACTCATAGTTCTTAAGGTATACATTTTAGAGCCCATTTAGGAAACATTTTGTTCCATATTGCCACCTCTGATAGTTGGCTACTCAACAATCCTAGCAACAACAATAGCGGTACTTGTATCCCACTGCCAGAGCTATCAGAGCGATTTTCTCTTATAGCATCAGACTCGGGCATTTCTGGGCCAGGATTCCTTACCGCAAACTGATACAGTTACCCTGTCCCATCGTCCCTTAAAGTTCGTAACACCAACACGGAATCACCCAATATAAACAGCGTGTTTCCGGAGGATCGATAAAGAGTTCAGGAGGTGGTAGTATGGACTCATTCAAGTAAATCCTTCCATATAACATGTGTTATTGCTTACAGACATACAGCTGTAATTAAGTAATACGAGGAAATATTCGCACAACGTGCTAAGTTCGAATCAGCTCTTCATAAATACCACCACCATCTATAATGAACTTTCGATTTTCTTTGACAACTGCGAGTGTAACTCCTCAGAGGTCGTTCTGGTGTTCTTTTCTGAGGACAGTGCTATTATTTAAGCTGATCAATTAATCCCTACCTATACTTTCTTTATACTTTCTTTACACTTTCTTTATTTTTTTGTCCGCAGCTCGTGGTCGTGCGGTAGCGTTCTCGCTTCCCACGCCCGGGTTTCCGGGTTCGATTCCCGGCGGGGTCAGGGATTTTCTCTGCCTCGTGATGACTGGGTGATGTGTGATGTCCTTAGGTTAGTGAGGTTTAAGTAGTTCTAAGTTCTAGGGGACTGATGACCATAGATGTTAAGTCCCATTGTGCTCAGAGCCATTTTTTTCCATTTACTTTGCCTTTCACTCAAACCAACAAGCAAATATGTAAAGGTGTAAGAACCGAGGACACTGGTGGCCAAGGATCGTGATCATATCTGCCGACCTTTCTTTCAGAGAATGTTAGGTGATGTGTCACCTGACGACTGGAATATGTAGGGGTCCCAGAAATTCTGGAAGAACACATCTATCCCTCTTACAGAAATGCTGGAAGCTCAAGAAATTCTAGACAACGGGACCCTCTGGCACGATGCGGTAACACGACAGGCCTAATCAACTCATTGTCTGCCAAATATGTATTACACATTTCCTCGAAAGCGTTCTTCGAAATATGCCTCATAAAGACATTACAACCTTATAATATCTAGTTCATTTACACGTTCAAATAAAATATGAGTACCGGGGACTGCAGCAGTCTCTCTCAGTTTAGTGAAAACAGGGTAAATAGTCTAGAATCCTGTACCTTGCAGCTTCAATATACTCTTCCTTATTCGCTACAACCAAAAGCACCGTCTGTACCACAAAACTGTACAGAAATACCATAACGGCATAGTCACCAATAGCATAAACGCTCTGCATGAGTAAACATTGCAGTACAATTGGCCAACCAATCGGGATCACTGTCACAGTTGGGACATTCAAGTATTTAAATTCGAACACAAGTTCACAAATTCAATTTCGAAACAAAAATGACGACCAGTAAGAAGAAGTAAGAAATTAATTAATCACTAGCAATTGGCGCACGGACACGCGAAACAAAATATTAACACTATAACTGCTTACACTAAACTTGGTGCTGTCCTGCAATAATACTGCCTCCAACTTTCTTTTCTTCTGGCCTCTCTGTGGCAGGTCCCGCGGCTGTAGACAGCTAGGCTGGACAGATCGGAAACATGCCTGGCATGGCATTTGAATCAAGTCGTTTTTTTGAAAGTGGAGCAGCCATGATTCTTCCGTCTGTAACAAATACTTCCCACATAATTTCACTAGCTTCGTAATGATTGTCACACCTGAAAAATGATCAGTGGAGAACGTTAATCGTAATGTATTCAAGCCACGTAATCCGGTAAACAGTAATACACCTTAATCTGAAACATACATTACTAAATTACAGTAAGAACAAAATCTGGCGCTGAATAAATAATAACAGCGGAATTCTCAATTGGAATTCAGTGGAGCAATTTCTGTCTCATTACTCAAATCTGGCCTTTAGGAAACCTGAACACATGAACCTCGTTTAGTGCTGTACAGATTCCATAATTTTTTGGTACGAAATACTTCATATCCGTAATGAAGATGAAAATGTATAATCGTATTTCGTGTTGTGATAAACTCAAACAAATACAACTTAGTACAACACAATATGATTTCTTTTTTGAATAACAGTCTCGTAATGATCACATAGCACAACAAGTTTTGCTTCCCAACACGTTGTTGCTACAACACAAGACAGTTGTTGACTTGTTCGACCTTTCCATCAATATGGTGCTGACTGCTCGGCGTTACACAAAACGTTTCTATCGGGGCTTATGTACAAATTAATTCTTCCATAGAACACCGTAGTCTAGGTGAAGCGCTTTTGATTCGTAATCAATATGTTGTGAATCCGAGGTTCGATCTCATCCACATCTTAAATTCTGAATAAAAACCATAGGTAACGGCAGCGGCCGATTTGCAGCACAAGAATTCACCCTCATTCTGCCAGTGGCCTTATCAAAGAAGGCAGAGGACTGGAAATTGTTTCAGGGACTCTCTTGATCTCGGGTTGAGTTACTGCCCCTAAAATCACCAACAGAATGAGGATGCAGAAGGCACTGGAATCCTCTGCATTACAGAAACAGGACATTTGATCTGTAATTGAATGTGTTATCATGATCTCCACTGTCAAAAGATTCCGATCTAGTCATTCAGTCGAATCTCCCGGCGAGGACTGACAGTGGGGAGGTGATCATGAGAAGAAGACTGACAGGCAACGAACAAGTAACAGTCTACGAGAAGCGGCATGCAGTGTCAGAAGTTTGAAATTTGCACCAAAACTAGAAAACCTGAAAATGGAATAGTAAATGATTAATGTGGAGACAGTGGGATCAGTGAAGTGAAGTCGAAAGACGAAAGGAAGAATAACTACAGCAGCTGAAAACTCTATGAACAGTAGAGTAGGGCTGAGAATGAGTTAATGTGAACAGTTCAGTAATAGGATAACTCAGCGGTAGAAAATATATTTCAGATCTTAATAGCGGATATTATGTTCAAGAACCACAAGAGGATACTTGAAAGACCAGGAGGCACGAGAAGATTCTATTTGGATGATAAGACAGGAATTTAGAAATCAGATATCGCGTTGTACGGCGTACATAGAAATAGAAATAAACTCGATTCGCAGTTTAATACTGATGAAAAGTGGACTCAAGTTTAACAGAATCGTCCTAAAGAATCAGTGTGGAAAGAATGGGGATTCTGAAGTACTGAGGAACGATGAGATGCATTTGATGTTCGCTAAAGATGTGGATACTGCAATAATGAAAGTTAGATTGCGCGGTTCAGATGACGACGAGTGGAAATATGCAAAAAGGACAGTAACAGATGTTGGAGAGACAATTTCATGTACAAGGAAGGTAACGGTAGAGAAAGCATGGGTAACAGAAAAGATTTTCAGTTCATCGGCGATACAAAAATGAACTAAAATATTCAGAGAAAGATATAAACAAAGAAATATAAGTCACATAAAATGAAACAAACAGCAAGTGCAGGGAAGCCAAGGCAAAATGGTTGTAGGAACCATCTGAAGTAATAGGAGAAAAGGTTGACTTGCCATAAGAAAACTCAAATCAATCTTTTGTGAAATTAAAAGCATGGTGATAACTAAAAGTGCAAGGATCATTTCGCTATTAAAGCAGAGGAGAGAGCGGATAGGTGTAATTGTCTAATGAGGCGATAGAAGAAGAAACTGATATCTAAATGGAAGAAATAGCGGTGCAGTACTAGAGTCGGAATTTAAGTGAGCTAAGGAAGACCCGAGATCAAACAAGACATAAGGGATGGATAACATTACACCGGAATTTCTAAAATCATATGGCAAAGTGGCAACCAAACAGTTATTTAAGTGAGTGTGTAAAATCTATGAGACTAGCACCAACGAAGTTCTGCAAGAGTATCATTCACACAATTCTGAAGATTGCACGAACGGAAAAGTGCAAGATCTATCGCAGTTGCTGGCAAGATTAAAATATAGAAGAATGGAAAAGCAATTTGGGGATTTGTTACATGATGATCAGTTTGGGTTCAGGGAAGGTAGAGTCACCACAAGGATTCTGCGTTTGGTAATGAAAGCAAAACTGAAGAAAAATCAAAATAAAAATCATAGTTTTCGTCGATCTAGGAAAAGCTTTCGGTATTGTAAATGATGTAAGATTTTCAAAATTAGGAAAAAGAGCAAGAAAAAGTTTCAAGGAAAGAGGGGTTATATTTATACGTACAAGAATCAAAAGGGATCAGTAGACTGAAATTCCAAGGAAGAAGCGCTGCGATTAATTCTGGCAACCACGTGCGTAGCTAATTACCTGTTCTTTTTCCTAAGTGACATACCCGAATAACCTCTTCACTTTCTGACGAACGCTTCATTTTACTTTTCGAAGCCCTGCACTGGAAATACCTCGTTAAATTCAAATTTCACGGTCGGCCATTTTCTGGGATACATTTAGAAAAGAAACGTAATTTCCACAGATACTACCTTTGTTATTCCTTATTTTCATAATCGCAATTAATTCTCATTTTGTGAAGCTTCAGTAGTACTTATCATTTAAAACGAAGATGATATTTGTCGTAAATCGTGTTATAACGCCGTTAGGTGCTATTAAATCCTTTATCGTAGGTAACAATTTTGATTGTTACTAACGGTCATCAGACACAACAAGTTTTTCATTTGTACTGCCTTTGTGGATACATAAAAAAGGCGCCACCTCCATTCTCTGTAACGTCATAAATACTAACTGGACTACTGGTTTCACTATATAGGTGTAAACATTGTTCAAAAGATCTGATGGGATAAAAATGTAATTGTAGGTTGCATCCTACCTATGAAAACCTATAGCCGGTTGGAGCATAATCAGTTCCCGGAAAGTAAACAGAATACTGTTGTTGTTGAGACTATTATTTATTGGCAGTCGGACAAACAACTAGATTACCTTCATAGGGGAGATTTGAAACATTTCTATAGACCTGTTACGTTGCCATTAAGTCGCTGACACAACGGATAATTATTTCGCAGCAGAGCTGTCATTGATCCGATACACAAGGGTGAGAATTAATACTCGATGACGTCGGCTGTAAACAGTGTTAAGGGGCAAGTTAGTTGATTTGACAAATTGTGCAGTAAAGTTTCAACGCAGTATCAAAATAAATAATAAAACAATTACGAAAAACTTAAATTGGAACTATAACTTAAATAATATTGCGGGAAAACTGAATCAAAGACATCGAATTTTTGGCAGAACACTTAGTAGATGCATCAGACCTACTGCAGTAAAGAGACTGTCTACCCTACGCTTGTCCCTCGTCTTCCGGAGCATAGGTGAGCGGTATGGGATCCGCATCCGATAGGAACGATGGACATGGAAAAATTCCAAAGGACGGCAGATTTCAATCTCAAGTAACTACAGGGGAACGCTTTGGCAGCCGGCGGCACTGCGCCTGTTAGCAACGGATTAACGCCAGTAACTGTTTCTGGAGACCTTTGAGAAAGGGCGATGGCGTTCTGCGCCAAGAGCCTTGCCGCAGTGGTAACACTGGTTCCCGTCAGATCACCCATGTTAAGCGCTGTCGGGCTGGCCTATCACTTGGATGGGTGACCATCCGGTCTGCTGAGCGCTGTTGCCAAGCGAGGTGCACTCAGCCCTTGTGAGGCAAACTGAGGAGCTACTTGATTGAGAAGAAGCGGCTCCAATCTCGGAAAATGACATACGGCCGGGAGAGCGGTGTGGTGACCACATACCCCTCCATATCCGCATCCAGTGACGCCTGTGGTATGAGGATGACGCGGCGGCCGGTCAGTACCTTTGGGCCTTCATGGCCTGTTCGTGAGGAGTTTGGTTAAGTTTAGATAGCCTTCTGCTTACAAAGTGTTACACCGCCGTGCACCCAAGACTCACTTCTCCCTTTTTGCGATAAGCCGAATAACTTTCGACACCCAGAAAAAGTATCAAACTCCCAAACTAAACTACGAAGTAAATTTAACAGAGCTCGAAAGAAATCGTTAAGTGATATATGACACTCCTTTTAGAATTGTTGAAGATTAATTTTAGCGCACCAAAGGTTTGAAGATTTTGAAAAATTACTTATAGAATATGTAATTAAGTGGCTCTGAGCACTATGGGACTTAGCTTCTAAGGTCATCAGTCCCCTATAACTTAGAACTACGTAAATCTAACTATCCTAAGGACATCACGCACATCCGTGCCCGAGGCAGGATTCGAACCTGCGACCGTAGCGATCGCGCGGTTCCAAACTGTAGCGCCTAGAACCGCTCGGCCATCCAGGCCGGCGATGTATTTAAAGCCTATAGCTTGTTCTACGTCGTTCGCTCAGAGGTCACCCAAGAAAGTGGCAAATGTCAGCATCACCACGGCCCACTTTAAGCGCTAAGACGCCCACCGACGGCTACGCCGATCTCTAGTATACAAAACGCCTTTCACTCACTTGCTAGAAGACCATTCCGGCAGCTGGTACATTTGGTCTCTATGAAATGACAACAGATTCTGAATTTCATTTATGACTTTTTGCTGCAGATGTGACACAATCGTTTTTAGTAGAGCAATATCCGGAACTCTCCTAACGTGTCTTTGTTAAAGCATCTGGTAGTGGACTCCCATTATGATTTCAGACTGAGAGCTACATTCACATAGTTTCAAAACAGGCGGTCTCCTTATGTTTAACAACTAATATTTACAATATAGGTTCTGATTAGTATATTTACCAACGGAGGGTGGGGAGGGGTACCAATTTACTAGGGGCGTTCAATGCGTAAAGCATCATTTTTTCTGCAGCCAGGTTTGTTTTAGTCAGAATTCCAATACATCTTACTATTCTCCACCCGTTTTTGCTAAAAACCTTATTTTTCAACCTGCTCTCCCTTCAACGCGACGGCCTTCGACACTTTAGTGGTTGGGTCTGTATGCTCGCGTGGTACCACTCCAGTAATCGATGTCTGAGCCAACGTCTTAAACGTCTTACTGCATCAATAAACTCCCCATTATCCACGTACTGCTTCCCTTGGAAGACAGCCTTCTTTGCTCCAAACACATGGAAATATGATAGCTCGATGTTCGAGCTGTGGAGTGGACATGGGAGAACAGTCGTTTGAAGTTTTGTGAGATCCTCTCGGGATCGCATAACTCTGTGAGGCGTTTCACGGAGAAGGAGAAGTTCGTTTGCATTTTTGTGGTGACAGACACGCTGAAGTAGTGTTTTAAATTTTCTGATAGTGTGTACGGCCCACCTGCACTTGAGAGATCGGACACGTTTGCGTGTCCTTGTAGCGCTGATGGCAGACGCCTAGCCCAACGACTCACCTTACTTTTGTTCACTACCAGATCTCTGTAGACATTCAGCAAGCACCTATGGATATCTGTGATGCTCTATTCTCTGGTTTTCCACCAAAAAACTCAACGACATCTTGCGAGGTGCCGGGGCTAGTAGTGTATTTATCACTAAATTCTACTAGAATCCACATGTGTAAATCATGCTCTAAGCCCCCCCTATTCTAACTCCGACTTTTGCTGTTGCACAAGGATAAAACAAATACGCGAACTGACTCTAATCAACCCTGCTAGTGGAGTAGAAGAGAGTTTGGCACCTGCAATAATTTAATTTGATAAATAAGTTAAATAAACAAAGGTTTCATTAGCATAGTGAGGAATGATAGGGTTGCTCTATTGATTAACAGAAAGAAAGTTCTGTCCAAAATAACAATATGATTTATTAAGATTAAACGCAGAATAGTAAAAGAGACACAGGAAATATAAAACATCAAATTGGCTAAAATTGGAGATTCATACAAACACAGTAAAGGTGAAGTTGTCCCTAACTTAGATCGTGAGGTTTAAGACGAAGTGGTATGTGGAGCCAATTCCTTTCCACTCAAATCTCAAGAGAGACACACAGCTAACCCAATAGTAATTGCTGCTACTCGAAACTGAACAAAGTTAGAAAAGGATGAACAGGCGCGCTCTGCTGAGCTCTGATTATCACCTAGGAAAATCCCTATCTGCCGGTGCTGCGGACGTACATTACCAACAGTCTTCTTATCTCCCAGAACACGATCTGGCGTACCGCAGGCGAGGGCTGGTTGCTCCGACGTCCTCGACCGAAAGGCGACTGCCGACTACTCAGAGCACCCGTACAGGCCGAACACCGAACATTCCCGCCCCCACGACAGTGGCCGTGGTTACGTTCCAATCAGCAACTCGAAAACCGGCGGAAATTCCACTCCATTGCCGGAGCACTACCATTCCACCAATGGAGATTCTTGGCGCCAATTTCTGTGCTGATTTTGCAGAAAGTGCGGGAATTTTCCCGCCACAACTGCGTGGGTACACAAGTCATTCCCACGCCTCGCTGGTAGCCCGCCAGAAAGTGTTTTCGCAAAGTTTCTCTGAAGTAACGGAACCTCTAGCCCAGCCGCTACTTCACACCCCAGCGGGCGTGTCTCTTGACAATGTCGGCGTCTGAAAAGCATTCACTCGACTGCCTCACACACGTCGGCTTAACTCTCTCCAGTTCCACAGAGCCCGCCTGTCACCGGCCCACCCGGGTGACGAGAGACGCTGCGTGGGAAGTACGCGTGTTAAGGAAAAGCAACCCTCCACCGCATGCAACTAGAGAGGAGAATCGTAAGATAGAAATATGAGAGGGGGCTCATGCCACCTCTCAATCTTTCTATTTGGAACGCTCTTCCGTTACAGACGCCGTTTTCAATACTACCTAAAGTGCTGCCATCTATCGGAAATTCATAGAACTGTAGATGATGAAGAGGGAATGTTCCACGGTATCCCACAACACATTCCAAATTTTTTCAGCCGAAACTGGTTGAGAAAAAATGTGTTGCATTACTTATTGAATGCCGATTGAAAATTCTAAGTTATCTTTATATGTTTGAAGCATGTCTAATATCCTGAACATTAACAGTGCGCCATATCAGGTTCCAAAGCAACAATGTTGAACGTGGCGTCTATGGCATTTACAATCTTTTAACAATAAAACCTTCGTAGTACTTACCTTGTACATAATTAAACATCGATTCACTTGATATGACAACGAATTTTCTGCTTTCATAAAGTCATCAGTTTTTACTGCGAGCAGAGTATCTTATTGTGTAAGTAAGAGGTAATTATTTCCAGCCATAATGCCTACGTTTGTGAACCGTGACTGTGTGGGATAATTATTTATTTCAAGTTTCTGCTACCAGTCACTTTTTATTTTATGCTTAATTTAACGTAATGCAACGCGTTTCGAACATGTTCTGTTCATCTTCAGGCGTTTATACACACATACATACATAGAGAAATTTTACTTAAAAATAAACAGTCTTAAACTAGATTAATCTAGAACACTTTGTCCATTGTTTTTTACTGTAGCTGCTTGTGTGGCATTTGGAGGGAAGGAGGGAGGCAGTGTATGGCTAGAAGCAGTGAAGCAGCAAGATTGTGAAATTGTAAGTGATCAACTGTCATATAACAGCCTTACACACTATTTTCGTAACACATAACTGATGCAAATCTATCTGCATCCTATACAGGCTGTGATATACATAGTCAATCACTAAGAAGAAAACCAGCGGAAGACATCACTGTTTTCGATTTCTAGCCATACACTGCCCTCCTCCTTCCCCACAAATGCCACACCAGCAGCTACAGTAAAACACAATGGACAAAGTCATCTAGATGAATCTAGTTAAAGACCGTTTAATTTAAAGTAACATTTATCTGTGTATGTATGTGTGTATAAACGCCTGAAGATGAACAGAACAGGTTCAAAACGCGTTGCATTATGTTAAATTAAGCATAAAATAAAAAGTGACAGGTAGATGAAACTTGAAATAAATAATTAAGAGGGATATTAGCCTAGAACAGGTTCTGTCGTAAGCTACAGAGGAGAGAGCAATAGAGTTTAGGTGTGGATCCGAGGACAATGTTTAGAAGTTTGAAGAAGAGAAGAGAGAATCATAGTGTGTCAGCATTACAGAGTGATACATTTCCGTTTTATTGTAATAGTTTTACTTGCAAGTATTAACGGCTCCTTTGCAGTACATGGCTTCCATTTTCGTCTGGGACATATTGAATTTAATGAAAAATAGTGTCAATTCATCCTGTCGTGACCTAGGTATTAAGAGAGAAAACTGATCAGCACGTGCCTCTAATCAATCTAAGCGAAATACACAGCTATAAAACTCTATGGTAACTTGTTCAAGGAAATAAAATGTCTGACGGGAGAAGCATTTTAAAATGTAAACCAAAGTTGTTCCCGTTAACAACTGCTAGAGGAACTGATGAATAGAAATATGCAGTGCGTTTCAAACCTGTGAATGGGCATCACGAATCCATACATATTTCTTTCATCTGCAATCTTTCGTTGAATTAATATGTTCCACATCATAGCGTCTACTGTGAATAGGGACTACGGACATGGAATAAAGTAACTAATGGATTACTTTGGGATGATCAAAGCTGTGAAGCCGGTCGGAAGGTAGAAACCAATCGCTTTTAATTGATGTGCAACGTTACAGCAAATAAACCCCTGTTAAACACCAAATATTTCTAATCTCTTCTCGAAGTGTACCTTCTCGGGTTACGATATCCATATCATGGGTAGTGGAGTACAATGACTGTAAAATCGGAGAGAACATTTGTGTGACAAATATTGCATTACGGTTGGTGTTTACTGTTTACGAGGAGATGATGAAATTTAGTAAACTGGTGAGGGTTTCATGTTTCGGAGGGTAAGTGGCTGCAGCAAGCGAAGTAGAGTTTGTGGCGTACTCTGGCGCAAGCAGCAGTTCGTGTTTACACAGCAGTATCAGTTCTAAGTGGCGCAGATGGGAGCACCTCCTACACACGTTCCATGCTCCACGCTGTTGATAGACGACTTGTTGACCCTACCTCACGACCGCAATACCGGCCCGCTGTCTACCGACGATGTTATTCTCAGGTAGTGTTTATAAGGTAAACCAGAACATGGAAAAATTTCGAAAGTTGTTCAGAGACACACTTTGTTATTTAGAGGGAGAACCGAGCAAGGTGGTGCAGTGATTAGCACACTGGACCCGCATTCGGGAACACGACGGTTCAAACACGCGCCTGGCCATCCTGATTTAGGTTTTCCGCGATTTCCCTAAATCACTCGAGGTATGAGCCGCGCGTGGCTCGTGTTCCCGCCATCATGTATTTTACACTCTGTTTTTAACGTACTTCCACCTCACTACGTTAATTTAAATTACTACTGTCACTGAGTTGCCGCTTTTCCTGACCGTGATCGGCGCTAGCAGCGCGCATCGATATATCCCCTCTCGTAGTATCTTTGCTCGACTGCTATTACTTCCAGGTCGTTGTCTGTCGTAGGCGAGTTCGGGTTTCGAGTTCGGGTCTGCAGTCAGCTGGAATGCGTGTGGAGCGCGGTCCGAACCTGCCTGTCGGGGAGTGGCAATGAGGCACTAGTGCAGTCGGGTTGGAGCTGTGAGGTCTGCGTCGACATGGCTCGCCCGGACATTGCCTCCACGCGGGGCCACGGTCTTGGTGGATCGTCGGTCGGTCGTCCTACTGGACGACGCGTTTTGGCTCACCGATCGTTCCTGAGTCAGCTGTGTGTGTGTGTGTGTGTGTGTGTGCAGCGACTCCCGATTTGTCTTCTTGCGTGTTTAGTTACTGTTGGGTGTCGTTCAAGTCTTCGTGCAAGTGTTTGTCAGGTTGTGAGTGTAGTAGGCGCTATTTCCACTGACAACTATTTTAGATGTTGACGGCATTCTGCGGGCAGTGGGTCGGTTGCTGCGGACCAGGGAAGTTATCTCCACGCTATGCAGACAGCTGGGTCCGCTGGCGGTCCCTGCGCAGTGTCGGCGCGTGTGTGGAGCTGTCTAATCGCTACGAGCTTCGTGGTTCACTGACCCAGGACGTCGAAGTTGAATAGTGGTTTCAGCTACCCAAGCCACCTCCGTTCATGTTGTGTGGTTCGTTTCGGTGTTTCGCTGTTGGGGAAGTTTTCTTGTGAGCAACACCGATTGTTTCTATTGCTGAAATTTAGGCGCCATGCGGTGCAGTTTACTCTAGTGTTTGACTGCAGTTCAAGTGCATAAGGCCGGACGTTGTGGCCGAATGGTTCTAGGCGCTTCAGTCTCGAACCGCTCCACCGCTACGGTCGCAGGTTCGAATCCTGCCTCGGGCATGGATGTGTGTGATGTCCTTAGGTTACTTAGGTGTAATTAGTTCTAAGTTCTAGGGGACTGATGACCTCAGATATTAAGTCCCATAGTGCTCAGAGCCATTTGAACCAAGTGCACCAGTGGAATTTTCTGCCGTTAGTGTTTTGGTTACCTGCCCTGGCCACTAACATAATTTCAGGCGACGTCCTTTCCTCACCTGTTGTCGCTGTCCAACATGGTGTGTAGTTTGGGCAGCTAATATATATTCCATTGCGGATAATCACGTTCGTAACTCTTTGTGTTTGAGTTCGCATGTACCGATTGGTGGCAAGCAAGTCGTTTTGTCGGTCGGTCCGTGACTGTCCCCTGGTTGGGTTCCGACGGATCAAGTGTATCTGGGCTCACCACCTGTCTCACCTATGTGAACGAGGGCAGACCGACATTCCTGGAGGCTTCTGAGTGCCGTTTCCTTTCTTGTCCTTCTCACTGGTGTTTAATTGTCTGTTTATAATTTATCATAGCCAATGACTTAGAAGATTCTTGCCTTAACTGGATTTTAAGTATTTTGAATTTTGGAAAATCAGTTGTGGGCCTTCAGTCACTTAAATCCTTATTTTTAAAAAAATGCGGCCTTTGAAAGGTTATGGTAATTAATTTTAAAATATTGAATATTTTATTGTGGGCCTTTAGCCGTTTGTACTGCATCTTGTTTATGTTTGTCTATTCACACTTGCCTTGAGTCTCTCATCCTCGCTGTATATTATTTGCAATTTTAACTGAATGTTTATACTACTTGAGATTTATCTTGTTGTTTTAAGATTTCTGGTTTGGAGGCCTTCGGCCGTGAAATAATTGCCTTCTTGAAACTCGTAGTTCTAAAGGTTCGGCTATGTGCCGTTTTGGTTTAAAGGTGTTACTAATTACAATAAACTACAATTTTAAGTGACCTGACCGACACCTTATTTGGCCTTTTCCCCAATCCTAATCACCTGTTCTGCTCAGCTGGTTTAGTGGGCGTTTGAAGGTAAATGCCGTGATGGTTCCTGTGAAAGGCATGGCCGCCTTCCTTCGCAATCATTCCCTTATCCTGTGTGACCGTTGACCTCGCTGTTTGGATCCCTCTCCCGAGTCAACCAACCAATCAGAGTGGGAGACCGAAGGTTGACTACAGTAAGAAAATGCAATTGAATTTAAGTTGCAATAGTTATGTGAAGATGAGGTGTCTTACATTGTGTGGACCACATTTCACAACTGTATCAAACCAGTCCTCGGACAGGCGACAATAACAACAGTCTGAATATGGTTATTTAACCGAGTCCTATAGTTAAGTATGAATAAATAAAAAGCAACGTGGACTGAGGAGTATTGGGAGAAGAAACTGTTATCATGAATTGGATGGTCGTACGGAGCTTCTCCTCTAAATGAGAGACAGAAATTTCTTAGCGTACACTGTTACAGAGGGAATGTACCATAACTAGATGTGCTACGTTTTAGATGTTCACTCGGTTCACAAACGATCGTCACAGACGGCCGCATCGTATTGACACCTTAATTGTTCAGAGCAATGTATTCCTCTGTTATATTATTTTTACGTTATCATTGCCTCGTTGAATACAGGAAGAATTTTTCACTATTCAGAGAAGTATTGGCTGTTAGGAAACTTTCCGACAAGCAAAAATATTTACAAAGTATCTGAGAGGTAGTTGAAGAGGTGGGAATATGTGGTTATACGTCACTCCTGGATACCTCAATCAGTCAGAGAACAACCAGGAAATGACAATATACTGCGTTCGTGTTCTGTAGTAACACGAAGTTTTAATCATTCAAGAATTTTTCGAACAGCGCACACACCGCTGCAGAGTGAAAGGTTGAACTTGGCTACAGCCCACTAGGCTATGAACAAGCTCTTCCTCTTCGCAATATTCTATCTTATCGAACGATGTGGAGAAGAACTTCTCAGAAGTTTGGAAAATATACTGAAGATTTTGTCTCCTCCTTGATGCCTATTTTGCAAATTTTCACTGATTTCAGGAGTGCATGGACAACACTTTCCAAGATACTACTCCAGACGGGTGTAAAATAAATGTTCGAAAAGGAAATGAAGATTTGACCCTGTCTGACTACCCCCTTAGGAGCTCTTAATCCTAAGAGTGTTTATGGAAAAAGTTCAAGGGAATCATAAAATGCGTTTTAGAAAGGTACGTCACGAATAAAACTGTGAGGGACGGGAAAAACCCACCGTGGTTCAACAAAACAGTTAGGAAATTACTGCGAAAGCAAAGAGAGCTTCACTGCTGTAAGAGGTCCATGATTAAAGAATTTGTTGTTAGCGCACTCGAGCAGATGTAATTTCGATGGATTGCTCACGTGCTGCCTGCGATATGTAAGATATAAGAGAATCTGAGACCAAAGAGCAGTGTTGACTGCAGTAGGAACTGTGTAGCAGTAGCAGTAAGTTGTTGCTAGCGAGCTGTCTGGTGTATCGTGTTGGCTGGGCCGGTCGTGGTGCAGCGATGGCGGAGCCTGAGCGTTGTAGTATAAGGTAAAAGCAGCCTCGCGCATATGTAGTATTGTTATATCAAGTCCCAAGTAAATGTTTAAAAATAATCTCTTAATAATAATCTTTCTCATAAAAAGTTACTTTTGACGATCATTCATTTCAGTTTAAAGAATTTACTTATTTCTCCAATCCTTGGTCATCCCGATTATTGAAAAGAAAAATCAGTTGTTTCCTTTTTTAAATGACAAATCTATCGGCCAGCATTGCACAGGGCTGTGCCAGAAAAAAATTATTGTAAGAGCAGATATATATGCGTTATCCGGCAACGTAATTGAGGTAAGAATTTTCAATATTTTCAGAATGATCTAACAGGGCCATGACGCAGCACTGCTAACGTCCAAAATATACCAGTTTAAATTCAAAGTCAGTTATTGAAAGGTTATAAGTGAGTCACATTTTTTATTATTGAAGGATTAGTCACATTTTATTATTGATAGGTTACGCAATTTATTTGTTGAGAGGTTACACTGAATGTGAATGATATAACTAATTATATTTTTTATTGTTGAGAGGTTTAGGAATTTTTCTGTTTTTGAGGTTACACAAAATGTGAATGTTATTTATATTATTTTATTTTGTGGGGAGGTTACATTTGTCGACAATCGGCCAGGATCGTAGTTTTGTGAATTTCTGAGAGGTAGTCAGTTATATATCTGCTCTTATTTACTTAATATTAAATGTAGTTTGCATCTGGCGCAACGCATTTACTAATTTGTCACTCTTTCTTTCACAGATCATCGGCAATTTATTGCTCTTTGTTGTAATTGTGTTTGTTCCATTTTTGCTTTGTCTTTGTTACATTTTGTGCTTAACTTTGATTTGTGAAAATGCCGCGAAAAACTGCTAACAGTACATCGCGATGTGCAATGAGTGAAAAAGCCGACTCGAATAATTTGACAGATAATACTAGCGACATTAAGTGTAATAGTGATAATCCTCTAATTACAGGTAATCAGTGTCTGCCGATCACTAGTATTGAGTTAAATCCTAATGATGGGCAAACAAATTCAATTATGTCCACAGTAAATTTAGCAATTGATGACGCGGCACGTTCCGATACAATGAACGCTGCCCAGTTTGACACGCCTGATTTGCAAAATTTGCATAGTGAACAGATAAATTTTTCTCATGAAGATGAACAATGTAGTCAAAATACGTCAGATTTATTTGATTCCGAGGTAGTGACCCACAGTGCACATCCAATTAGCAAACCTTTTCGTGAATCAGACAATGACCAAATCGTTTCACAAAACGTGACAAATGCGGATACACCATCACACAGTACAGAGAATAGAGTCGGTAATTTTGGCTTGGATCAAGTTGTAGCATTATTGCTACAATTTAATGAAAAACAAGACAACAATTTCACACAACTTAATGAACAGAACAAACAACTTAGTGAACAGATTACAGCCGTTGCCGTGCAATGTCATGATACTAAAGAACAATTACGTGAGGAAATTAAGGCTTGTGCTAGGAACAATAGTGAAGAAATTAGATCTGTTGCACAAGAATTAAGTAATACACATGCAGCCACAACGAAATTACTTAGAGATGAAATTAGTGCAGTCGCTAAACAATGTTCTGAAAACGCAACACAGTTACGCTACGAGTTTAAATTAATGTCATCAGAACTTTCACGCACACTGGATGCGAAAATAGACACGAAATTTGAAAAACTAAACAGCCAAATTGACGAACGTTTTAATCACCACCCACAAAACAGTGAAACGCGTTACCGTAAATTTATACAGGAACAGAATAAAGTAAAGGAACAAGTCATGGAAACAATTACTGCATAGAGACAAGAAGATAAGCGAAAGTTGTTTACGAAAGCAAAAACATACGTAGACAACAACATTGCTACAGTATCAGACGAAATCAAACAGTTGAACAGCGAACTGCATGATGAAATCTCCGATCTTAAAACAAAAACAGACACACACACATTAGACTTTCAGACAATGACCAACAGGCTTGAAAAGTTGGAACTAATACAGGATCCCGATGCCATCAAAGCAGACGTTAAAAAATTGAACAAAACCACACGTAAAATACAAAAACAAATTAATGCTTGTGATACTAAAAACGAAGATCAGGTAAAAGCACTGACTGAAAAATATGATGAATTGGCCAGTCGTATTGATGTTATCGAAAATAATAATGACACCAAATCAGACGATACGTCACCAGTTTCGTTTAATCAAAATTTACAGCAGACGATCAGTGAGATAGGTTTGTCCAATAATACATTACGTAGAAATTTGTCATCTTTACAGCAAGAAGTGACAGACATGAAAAATGTTTCAGCCTCTAACACGGCACAGCTTACGCCACATTCCGAACATTTCTCACAATTACACAGCCAGTATAGCTTAGGTAATTTACAGAGAGTACCTGACTTAGATTCCGAACAGTCACAGACAAACGGATTATCATACAATCCTGAACCTGCTCAGACATACAGAGACGATAATTTTGATTATAAGCACTTTCTATCCGTGAGAAAATTTAAGGTATTTAAGAATGACAGAACACAGATTCACTCTTTCGACTGGATACGACAATTTGCTTTTGTATTTTCACCAGCTTGGCCTGTAATTCAGAAACTAGAATTGGACTGGATACAACAATTTGCTTTTGAATTTTCACCGGCATTGCCTGTAACGCAGAAACTAAAATATATTTGCAGCACGTAAGAAACCTCAGGGGATTCATTACACTTCGATGAATATGTGCCGTAACGTGCACAGGGCCCCGAGCCGTAGTACTGCTATATTATCTTTAGTTTTCTGCACTGCTGCCTTCTCTTCTACTATCCCTTATATCTATCAAAACTACTCTTCAACTATCGATCTATCTAGGATTAGAAACGTGTAAAGAAAACCCGATATGACAAGTTTTACCGAAAGTAACAGCTTTCATTAGACACTCCCGAAATGACTAGAAATACCAGCATAATTTTAATAACAGGCAAAATTTTAATTATCAGTATCGTCACAATTATCAGAAACAGGAAACACATTTTGGTAACAATAGAGATTTTTCCCCACAACAGCAACAAAACCAGCCGGTTAGCATACCTAACCAACAATGTAATGTACACGGTCAACCAAGCTTTAATCTTTCGCCGCCTACACGTATAGCGTCGGCCACACCAATTAGTAACGCACAGCTACAAGTAAATCACTACTTACAGAAGACACGTCATTTCAACTCGTATCGCATCGCACCGTATAGCAACGATTATTATGACAGACGTAAAAGTAATGAGCACAATTTTCAGCGTACATTTAATAACAGTAGGTCTTACCAGCAGCAAAATCATCTGCAACAACCGGTTTACCATGAATCAGCCAGACAGTAGGTATCATCCCGAACCTAATGCGTCAGGACGAAATAACAGAACAGTACAAATAGTCGAAATGCCACCGCATCCTCCCCCAAATAACAGCGCGTCAGAAAGAATTTGACTAGATAAAGTACAGGTTGTATCTTGCAGCAACGCAAGCAATACTTTTGACAGACAGACTCTTGTTCACGAAAATGTTATTACTTTTGACGACATCCGAGACACTCTGTTGCAGGAAAAACCAGATGTTCAAAAAACCATTTCCCACCCTGTCATTGAAGTAAAGATTGGATCATCCAAATTTTCAGCAGTAATCGATTCTGGATCACCTATGTCAGTCATAAATGAAGAAACCTTCAACGAATGTAATAAAGGGAATATTTATCCTACGTTACCATTGGGCAAAACTAAAGTAAAAGGAGCAGTATCTGGTAAAGGAGTAGATGTAAAATTACAGACACACTTATCGTTTTGTATTGCAGGTCATACGTTCCACTCAAATTTTTATTGACAACAGACCTTATTTTAGGTACGAGTTTTTTGGTACAATACGACGCAATTATTGACTTTCAGAATTCCTATTTAATGTTAAAGGATGAAAATGTACAACTGGCATTAGAATTTCAGCACTCTTTATCTGCAGAAGAACAAACAATTAATCGGACAGAGGTCATTTCTGCATCACGTAACATAGACTGTCATTCCACATTGTTCACAGATATGTATGTTCACAACTACAATACACCAGACAAAGCCGACTTTGACGTTATGCAAATGATTTCTGATAAAGTTAAACAGAGCTGTGCAAATACAGATGACGAACGTACTCAACTACACAGTATTATTTTACAGGAAGCTCCAGTTTTTGATAACGTCCCTGGTACTATGTCCGGTTTTATGTATGAATTTCAAGTTAAACAGCACGACACGTTTAAAGCCAAACATTATCCCATTCCGTATAGTCACAAAGAACAAGTTAAGAAAGAATTGCAAGCTATGCTTGACCAAGGAATTATAGAATCGGCAGTTAGTCCGTACATAAGCCCGCTCCATATTGTAAAGAAAAAGGATGGCTTACTTCGCCTCGTACTTGATTCGCGTCACATCAACGACATTATTATAAATGAGACAGATCGCCCACAGACACTAGAAGAACTTCTACAGAAATTTCATGGTACTGCTATTTCTTCCACGTTAGATTTGAAATCGGGATTTTGGGTAATTCAGCTCCATCCGAACTGCAGAAAGTACACAGCATTTCTCTGTTTTGGTGACTGTTATCAATTTTGTAAATTACCGTTCGGTTTAACAATTTCTTCAGCAGCATTTATTCGCGGTTTGAATACTATACTTCCGACATAACTAAAGGACAGAATCACAACGTATGTAGACGACATTCGTATTGCAGAAGCTAACTGGTCTGAACATAATCTGATTCTGGAA
This sequence comes from Schistocerca nitens, assembly GCF_023898315.1. Taxonomy (NCBI): domain Eukaryota; kingdom Metazoa; phylum Arthropoda; class Insecta; order Orthoptera; family Acrididae; genus Schistocerca; species Schistocerca nitens. Next base: position 183,127,752 of record NC_064620.1, on the reverse strand, counting down.
CAACTGTTGCAAACATTTCGTGCACAGAGACTCACAGTTAATCTTAGCAAATCACACTTTGGCAAAACTCCTATAAAATTTCTTGTACATGTAATTTCAGCAGAAGGCATTGCGCCTGACCCGGAAAAACTTCAAGCTTTACGTGACATAACTGTACCTGCGACGAAGAAACAACTACGCAGCTTTTTGGGTTTAATTAACTTTTTTCGTAAATTTATTCATTACTCTGCTTTAGACACCCCTAGATTATGCCAATTGACGGGTAAAAATGCTATTTGGTCCTGGGATAGCCAAGGACAGTCTGAATTTGCTAATCTGAAACATGCTTTGTTGAATGCACCACTTTTATCACACCCAGATCCAACTAGAAATTTTTCCATTGCCACCGACAGTTCTAACACCGCTTTAGGCGAACACATTTTTCATGAAATTCAAGAAGACGGTAATACAGTAATTAAAAACATCGCCTTTGCAAGTCGCATTCTGTCACCTGCTGAACGCAATTATTCTGACACAGAACTTGAAACATTATGTGTTGTATGTGCATTTACGAGATTTAGGCATTTTCTTTATGGAAGACATACTACCGTTTACACATACCATAGAGCTATCCAGTTTTTACTTTCAGCAAAATTTATACATGACAGATTAAGTAGATGGAAACTTTATTTACAGGAATTTAATTTGAAAATTATTCACATTCCTGGTACACAAAATGTTGTAGCAGACGCTCTATCCCGTTCTCTGAGCAATAATCAGCAAAACATCGGATCCAACTTCTGCCAAGCAAACTCTAGCGTCATGTATATTCAACAAGTTGCATTCGAAAATTTCATTTCGTCATCATTACGAGACATAGCACAAGAGCAGAGCAAAGACAACGTATGGAAAGAAATTAAACACCTTTGGCAAGATAGAAATAACGTTACTATTAGAAACCATTATACTGTACGCAAGAACATTCTGTTTCGCCGCTCTCACCCTGACAGCAACAACTGGTTATTATGTATTCCTGACGAGCTTGTTAACAAATTAATTTGGTATACTCATTTAAGTTATGCACATTATGGAGCCAGAAAATGTTTTCTTATACTGAGACAGAACTGTTATTTTGCGAACATGGAGAAACGTATTCGACGAGTTTTAGCGTCATGTAAAATCTGCCAGAAAGCTAAGTCAGACACGACTTCACATATTCCTCCGTTACATCCCATTGTACCCGTTAAATTGAGACATATGGCCGCTGTAGACTTTTTTGGTCCGATTCCCAGAACTAATAGAGGATTTTGCTACATCTTTGTCGCTGTTGAACTCACTTCAAAATTTGTAACCTTCACTCCGTTACGCAAAGCTACTGTTAAATCTATTTCGAATGCATTTGTAAAACATTTTTTTATTCATGTAGGGCATGTATTGAAAGTAATTTCCGACAATGGACCACAGTTTCGATCTGCTATATGGATACGTATGTTACGAGCAAGAAACATTTCTCCGATCTATATATCCAGGTATCACGCTTCTTCGAACCCTTGTGAATGACTAATGAAAGAAATTGGTAAACTATGTAGAATATATTGCCATAAGAACCATATTGATTGGGACACACACATACTCTCATTCCAGGATGTAATTAACTCAATACCAAATGAATCTACTATGCTATCTCCGACTGTTATACTGAAAAATGTTGAACCACCCAACAAAATTAAAGAACTAGTATCTTTTCCTACATCTCGTCGACTACACCACCATGAAATAATTGACATTGCGCTGAACAACATCAAACGTGCCGCAGAGCGCCGGAGGAGACAGCAAAAACAGGTTTGTACATGCCGTGACTTTCACATAGGACAGAAGATATTAGTATGTACACAGTATTTATCCAACAGAGGAAAGAGTAGATGCAGTAAATTTGAGCTTCTATACGCAGGTCCATGATCAGCCCAGAAGGCGCCAATCGGAACAAATGAGCGACATGGCAAATGAGTACATAAGGTTTGTAGAGAGGAGAATGAATTGATTAGTTTAAATTTGTGGCGTATGAATTTTGAATAATATGTTAGTAAAAATAATGATAAAGATATTTCTATGTGATTGATTGAAGTGATGTTTTAATTGTTTTCTTTACTTGTGCAATTAGGATTTAGTTTGATTCAAACGTAAAGATAAAAGGTTTCCTTGTGAACAAGTGAAATGCTTTTTTTGTGTCAATTGAATGGAATCGCTCCTGAGATAAGCAAGATCGTTGCTGAAATTGCAAAAACTCAGGGGAATATCCGATCTGTGGGTATTATGGGTCTGGCAAACCCAGGTCCCCAGCTGCTAGTAGCCTTATTTCCGATTTTCTGTTTTCAGTGCTACTATCTATCTATTACTATTCTATATCTGTCAGTGTAAATGAGGATCTCTTACTATAGTATGCGTGCTGTATGAATATTTTAAGATAGGAGAACTCTGAGAAAGGAATGAGTAAATCTGGAATCGTGAAAACAGGATGCGATAATACGATTGTTTAACCATTGGCTTCCCAATATGCGATGATATGTTAATATTGATGATATATGTTTTTTTTGTTCTTTATAGCTGAGTACGTAAAGTGCTGTCTGTGGATTTCGTAAGTATATTGATTCCCTTCAACGTGAAAGAAGAATTGTGGTTTGTGTAATTTACGTGGTTCTAAAATATTATTGTGGTAGTCAAATATGAGAAGGTTTTTTTTTTCAGCAAATGGAGAATGGAACGGAAATATGGATCCTTTTTGTAATCTTGATTGATGTTGAGCCAAAGCCTGAAAAATTATTCTGCGTTAATACTTGTCCTAGAAAAGCGACGTTTATGTGTTTTGCTGATGCTGTGAGCATTGCAGCTTATTGTTTTCGCTGGTGCGGGATGCACTGCAGCCTATAGGATTTGTACTGAGGAAATTTCCCTCTTGAAGGTAGAGGATGATTAAATAATTTTGATTATGGGAACGAAGGAAAGCTTGGTTTAAGGTAATAAGAATGAAGCAAAACATTTGTCATTTAAACCACAGGAGGATTCGGAGCTTTTGTGTCTGTTGTAAGTTCAATATGTTAAGATGATTCTATTTTACAGAATAGAGGTGACCACAATTTTGCCATTCATGAGAAATGAATCCAGAATAACCACCACAGGCGAAATAACTGATTTGAAGGCGAAAGGTAACGTAAAGAAGGAACGAAATCGAAGCAAAATGGGTAAGAAAATGTAATATAACCTGTATAATTAAAATATTTTACCTTCTCAGAGCCATCTGTGTGATTAATTCTTGTCATAACATAATTTTAGATGAAATTTTCTTACTGTTTTATGTGTGAATCTATGAGTATGATAAATGTATAATTGCGAGTCTCTTTTCAGGTGTGCGAACTGGTATAAATGTTTTTGCGTGTAAATAACCATTGTTCTTTTTACTGTGTATGTTTAAGGAAAGTTTCTCCATTTATCATGTGACAAGACGTATGCCGCGAGCGTCAAGAAGAGGGCGAATTAAAACATTGCTGTAGTGGTGTAAACACTTTGTTGAAGTAGCATTGAAGTGGCTTGTGGGATTAATTAGTAGTGGATAGAAGTAGAATTTTGAGTAATGCATGTTTATGGGTAGTTAGTTTGTAGAATAGACAACAGGTGTGCATGTGTGTGTGTAAATAACATGTGAACCCCATGCTCTCCTAACCTATACTTGCGCAAGGCATAACCCTATTCATTTTAGTGAATTAATAAGTGGCATTTGATTTATTAAAACACAAGTGAACCACATTAGTGATGTGGATTTAAATATTGTATTGTCAGTTCATTTAATTTTTATTTTTACATTGTCAAGTCATTTCACTTTTATTTTTTTTACATTGTCATTTAACTTTTATTTTATATTGTCGATTCATATAACTTTGTTCTTAAAAATTGTGAAAGACAATACTAAGTGGTATTATGTATGACATTGTGTAATCACATAAGGATGATGAAAAATTTCTGTGAATGCAGTTGAGAACGTGAAAGCGAACCGGCAAAACTCTTAAGAGACAGCGGGAGCAGCCAGGTAGTTGTAAACTGGCGGGTTTCCCAGCGGGACACGCTGTCAGCCAGGCCACTTTGGGAGCGCGGCCGACAACAAAAGAAGGATGGGACGCCGCAAACACTTTCCCTTTACCTGCAGCTAATGGGCGGCCGCCCCGCGCGACCCTAGCTGAAGGGAATGACCTGAGATGGGCGAGCGGTCCACCGCGCGGAAATCCATCTCCTGGCAACGCACCTCACGCACGCGACCGTGACGAGACGGCCGCGGTGTAACAACACAAAGGGCGTGGAGCCTTTTGACAGGTACTGTCCAAAGAAACTTGCAGACGTCAACGACGCCTATCGACATTTCCTGACGGATGCCTACTGTCAAGCGACAGTAATTCATGGTTAGATGTTCTCTGGTCGCTAAGGGTGACACGAAGAAGAGCCATTGAAGTGTCATCCTTGCCCAGGAATATCAACCTGGCATGTCAATCGAGGATACTGCACGAATTTGACAATACAAACATGGAACAAAATCGAGATGTTCGTGACACAAGAGAAACTTCATGAGAGGGCAGAGACGGCGGGATCGCACGCAACAGATGGACAAAAATCCCTACTGACAGCTGCGGCGACGAACCCCCTCCCCCTCCCCTTATATTGTGCCACGGAACAGTGGAACTAGTGAGTGTATAAGTGAACAGTGATTATACGGTTCTTAGTTCAATGCATATACGTGTGTTTCTGTCACAGAAACTTTGACTCGTGTGTTTTGCAGGGACTCGATTTATTGGTGTTTATTAAACTCTGACTCTTGTATTTTGCAGGTGTTCTATATTTTTTTAAACTTTGACTATTGTATTTTGCAGGTGTTTTATTTATTGGTGTTTTGTTTTAGATGTTGACTATTGTACTGTTTTATTGATCAATGTTTGTTCTTGTGTTAGGTATTAGATTTGTGATATTTTGTTTCATAAATTCATTACTGTGGCACTGCTTCCTTTATCAGTCAGATTGCTATTCATTCTCATTGGGCTGTGATCGATTAGCCTTTGCATGGGGCATATTTATTGTGAGGAACCCCTTAAGGGTAACAATCACACAATTATTGTAGTTTCAGTATAATGACACAGTGCTCATTGTTTGCTAACTAACTGAAATATTGTAGAGTGATTAAATTAGTGCCACATAGTTAGGTTAATTCTACAGATTATTAGTTTTATAAGATATAGAATTTTTTTGCGATAACCACTTTGTAAAACATGTTTTTTCTCTTATATTTTTTTTTGCTTTTGCGAATTGTGCATTGTAAAGTTCTGCTTTATAAGACTGATGTTATTTCATGTTCTTTTTTTAATTGCTGTGGCACCTTTGCTATTTTCATAAATTTTGCCTGTTAATAAACAGTCATAAATTTGCCTGTGATCAGTTGGCTCTTGCAAGGAGCAAATACTGGTGAACTCCATAAGGGTAACAACCAGAAATTGTTTTCATATTAATGACACAGGAACCATTGTTTTTACTTGCTGACCGATTTAGGTCTACATGATCTTTTAAATAGGTGTCACAGATTGTGTGTTTTTATTTTTCTCTCTTTGAAATTGGTAGATTGTAAAGATGTTTGAAATTATTGTGTTTTAGCAAGTAGCTGGTGACCTTTTGCCTTTTTCTTTACACTTTTGGTTTAAGTAGGGTGTGAGAAGCCTGCTTGGGAATGTCCTAGCATGGCCAGAAAATTCCCTGCACAGTCTTTTCCCGGAGCGTTGGGGTTATGAAAGGTCTCTGTTGGATTCCTTTCATGTTTAATTTCTCAAATTTGTTGTCTTTTATGGAATAAATTCCTCTTCTAAATTTACTGTGGCGTTTCTGACTATCTGGGAGGAGGCTGAGTAGTGGAACGTGTTACTTTTACATGTAAACAAGAACGATCTCTCACACTACTACACTTTAAAGCACAGTTTATATTTAATTCTTATATGTAATTCATGTCACACAGTCTCATACGGAACCTACATCCGCTTTCTTTTATATACTGTGTATGATAAGATACTGTCATCCCCCTTCCCTTCTGTGTGAGAGGATGAATGATCAAATGTGTTTGTAGCTGCATGCTTGAGGGTAGCAGACAAGGCTGTCTGCTAGAGAACAGTAGGACCAACGTTGAAACAGGTAGCTACGGTTCCTAAAAGCAGAGAGGTTTCCATTCTTAGTATGGTCCGGTCCGTCCCCTGTCATGTTGGTATAGGAAGCTGCCCCTCTGGCGCCTTCCGTTTGTCTTTGTGAGCGACTCTCAGGAGCACGCTGGGTAGTTCAGTGGGAGTCTGGCAGTTGGAGAGTTGCAGCCGAGCAGTAGGCAGTTGGAGTCCAGTGGTAGCGCAGGGCAGTCCAGCAGTTGCAGTCTGGCGGTGCGAGCGTCTGAAGTGGTAAGATCTCCGGCTAAGCGCGTGTCTGTTAAGTCCATAGGACAATGGATTTGTTAAGTTCAGCTTAACTGAGAATTTAATCATTTTATTTCGGGTTAGCTTTAAAATAGCTAAGGTTATCTTTAATTGCAGCGGAGTGTAATTCTCGTGTCCAGTTCAGATTAATTTGCGGTAGTTGCTTTGTTACTACTTTGTGAGTAAAGTGGAACCACGTGTTGGTCAGTAACTCTAAGTAAGATCAATCTTAAAGGCAAATGCTTGTGTGATTATAACGTATCGTCTTGAAAAGATTTTGAATATACCAACTTTTCTTTATGTTCAACCCACGTGGCGTGTACTTTGTGAGACCAGTACCACGTGCTTATATAACTGTTTGACCCATCAGGTTAGTAGTAAGACGTTAGTAACCAGTTCGAGGTTTTTGTTTTGTAATTTGCTTTTTGATCTAATTTATTTTTATTATCTAAATTATTGCGGAGTTATACGCTTTCTGTAAACCAAGTTGACCACGTGAAGGGTAATTACAAGACGGACAGGATTGTGCTACGAAAGTAAATTCCTTAACTAAAAATTTGAATCTGTTTGTAGTGATTAACTTTCTCTTGCATGCGTTTCAATGTTCCTTGTGTGTTGTTTTATGAATGCAGTGTTGTACCCAGTCTCCCAATCTTGGCTCCATATTTTATGTGTTCCGTAATATTCCAATCTCACAGTCTCACAATCGTAAATAAGGCACCAGCTCAGTTATAACTCACGTATAATATGCTGAAATTTCAATGAACAATCTTTAAAATAAATTTGCAAATATAAACTGATTTCTTTCTTTTTATTTAAATTCTCCTTTTATATAGATATATTACCGGTTGTTGTATGAGTGTAAAAGATTATAATCAATGTTAGTCTGATTGGTAAGGTGGTAAAGCTAGACTAGTTACCTGCTGAAACAGTGGCCCAGTAAACTCACGGTTAACCTCCCAAGACAGCTCACAGTTTTAAACCGCTTTCATGGTCTAATTAGCACCCGATTTCAGCATACCAAATTCAAGTCACAATCTTACGCTATTCAGCAAAGCAAATTAGAGTTACAATCTTTCACATGGCGACCCTGTTCTGTGATTCCGCTAGACTCTGGAATCTCTGAGACGTTAGATTGCAAGCGTTGAATAATCTTAATTTTTTTCCCTACAGCGCTCAAACAACTTTTGCGTTGTTTCCGAGCAGACGTTCAAAAGATTAACGGCGTTGTTGATCGGCGTTGCGTTGTTTGTCTTGTTTTGTTTTCTATATTTGTGTGTTTTATATGTGTGTGTGTGTTTTTTTTTCTCTCGCTTGTAAATTCCACTGTTTCGATCTAAGATAAAAATTTGTTTTGCGTGTAAAAAAAGTGCGTACTAGGTTGAGTATCTTTCGTGTGACTGTCGTAATTTTTGGGGGACACATTTATTGTGATTGGTGTGTTGCGTACTGGGTGTAAACTGCACTAATGCTGACACGTAACCAAGCTAAAAGTAAGGGGTCCGACAACTTAAGCACCATGGACCAAGGGGATAATTTGATTTCCAATATTAACGCGTCGGGCGGTTCCGAAAATGCAATGGGGAATACTTCAGACGAAATGCAAAACAGCACGAACGGGCTCACATCAGAGCCAGAAATTAATTCGCCTCCAACTAACCAAATTGATTTGGCGGAATTCATGAAAGCCTTATTGCAACAAAATAAAGAATTGTTCCGAGAACAAAAAGAATCATCCGAGAAATCGATCCGAGAGCTAGGCGAACAAATAGACAAAAAATTAATCCAGCAGACAAATAAAGTTGACAAGTCGATGCAGAGAGTGTCCGATGATATCTCACAAAGAATAAACAATCTGGCAAGTGAAATAAAAAGTGACATTATGAAAGAATTAGGCCGTACATTTGAACAAATCGACGACCGTCTGCAAGCCCTAGAACAGAGCAAGCGGTGTGGCGCGGCCGAATCTAAAGAAAGCGAAGAACGGCTACTTAGGAATTTCCAAGAGCTGAGAGAACAATGCCAAAGAGATCGTCAGCAGGTACTCTCGAGGGTCCAAGAGGCTGAAACGCATTGTCCCACGGCCGTTAGCAACACAATAGCGGACAACAGTTTAGCGATCCACGCGTTGGAACAGCAGGTCGAACAATTGAAACAGACTGGGGCGGAGGACAAGAGACAAATAGATGAGAAGATCGCGGCATTAGCGGACATTGTAGGCACGATGAAGCTGACGGAAAGCGAGAACAATATCACACAGGTAGCGGCCGCAGAGACCGAAGAAGTGCGTTCGCTTCTTAAATTCCAGAAGGGACAGTTTGAAGTAAACAGACAGCACAAAGCTGTAACAGGCGATTTACAAGAACGCGTGGCGCATCTGGAAAACCGCATGGCGTGTGATTCCGAACTCGCCAATAGCAATAAAAATGGCCGTACGAACAGTGCAGAGAGGGACTCCGGCCACGAGGGAGATTGTGACGACAGGGAAGAATGTAATTTAAGGGGCAGACATGAGACAAATAGAAACATTCAAGGGCCTCGCCAGGAGGAAATGCGGGGATTTGATTTCAAACATTTCCTTACGGTAAGAAAATTTGAGATATTCCGTAATTCTCAAAAAGGCATACATCCACGAGCATGGCTCGAGCAATTTGAGTTCTGTCTTCCTCCCGACTGGGCAAGTTCACATAAAATAGAGTATATGTGTGGCTATTTGGAAGGCGAACCGGCGAGTCGTATGAGGTCGGCAGCGCGTCACTGCAACTCCACTCAGGAGTTTCGACAAGCCTTTCTCTCCGCCTATTGGTCGGAAGCGGCACAAGATAGGGTCAAACATGGCATAATTATGCTGCCAAATTTGAACCAGTCTGGTTTCGGCAGCCCTGCACGCCTATTCGACCACATGCTGCAGGCAAATCAATTTTTATACGACCCATACGGACCTGCGGAACTAATTAGGATATGCATCACCAAATTGCCGATGCACTTGCGGCACGTCATTCTTGCGGGACGATGCAAAGAGGACGTGGAAACGTTTAAAACGCTTCTCCAAGAGATGGAATACAATACAGCAGAATGTCCGCCTAATCAGGCACGAAGTTATTACGGGGCACAGCAGCGCGATCGCAGTCGTGGCCGTATTACTAATCAACGGCGTGACTGGTCGTCGCGACGCGAACGAAACAATAATCGGGACAGGCCGTATAGAAACTGGGGTAACAGTCGCGAACACAGATGGAGCAACAGAAATGATAGAGGATGGGGACAAGATCGTGAACGCAACAGGTACGGCAACCAGCATCGTTACTACGATGAACACGGTGGGAGTAGAATTGTAGGCGGAGCCCCACATGATGTCGAAATTCGGCCGGCCAATCCTAGACATAATCCAGTAAATGGAAATAAACGAAACCGGCAATGACAAATGATCAGCCCAGAAGGCGCCAATCGGAACAAATGAGCGACATGGCAAATGAGTACATAAGGTTTGTAGAGAGGAGAATGAATTGATTAGTTTAAATTTGTGGCGTATGAATTTTGAATAATATGTTAGTAAAAATAATGATAAAGATATTTCTATGTGATTGATTGAAGTGATGTTTTAATTGTTTTCTTTACTTGTGCAATTAGGATTTAGTTTGATTCAAACGTAAAGATAAAAGGTTTCCTTGTGAACAAGTGAAATGCTTTTTTTGTGTCAATTGAATGGAATCGCTCCTGAGATAAGCAAGATCGTTGCTGAAATTGCAAAAACTCAGGGGAATATCCGATCTGTGGGTATTATGGGTCTGGCAAACCCAGGTCCCCAGCTGCTAGTAGCCTTATTTCCGATTTTCTGTTTTCAGTGCTACTATCTATCTATTACTATGCTATATCTGTCAGTGTAAATGAGGATCTCTTACTATAGTATGCTTGCTGTATGAATATTTTAAGATAGGAGAACTCTGAGAAAGGAATGAGTAAATCTGGAATCGTGAAAACAGGATGCGATAATACGATTGTTTAACCATTGGCTTCCCAATATGCGATGATATGTTAATATTGATGATTTATGTTTTTTTTGTTCTTTATAGCTGAGTACGTAAAGTGCTGTCTGTGGATTTCGTATGTATATTGATTCCCTTCAACGTGAAAGAAGAATTGTGGTTTGTGTAATTTACGTGGTTCTAAAATATTATTGTGGTAGTCAAATATGAGAAGGTTTTTTTTTCAGCAAATGGAGAATGGAACGGAAATATGGATCCTTTTTGTAATCTTGATTGATGTTGAGCCAAAGCCTGAAAAATTATTCTGCGTTAATACTTGTCCTAGAAAAGCGACGTTTATGTGTTTTGCTGATGCTGTGAGCATTGCAGCTTATTGTTTTCGCTGGTGCGGGATGCACTGCAGCCTATAGGATTTGTACTGAGGAAATTTCCCTCTTGAAGGTAGAGGATGATTAAATAATTTTGATTATGGGAACGAAGGAAAGCTTGGTTTAAGGTAATAAGAATGAAGCAAAACATTTGTCATTTAAACCACAGGAGGATTCGGAGCTTTTGTGTCTGTTGTAAGTTCAATATGTTAAGATGATTCTATTTTACAGAATAGAGGTGACCACAATTTTGCCATTCATGAGAAATGAATCCAGAATAACCACCACAGGCGAAATAACTGATTTGAAGGCGAAAGGTAACGTAAAGAAGGAACGAAATCGAAGCAAAATGGGTAAGAAAATGTAATATAACCTGTATAATTAAAATATTTTACCTTCTCAGAGCCATCTGTGTGATTAATTCTTGTCATAACATAATTTTAGATGAAATTTTCTTACTGTTTTATGTGTGAATCTATGAGTATGATAAATGTATAATTGCGAGTCTCTTTTCAGGTGTGCGAACTGGTATAAATGTTTTTGCGTGTAAATAACCATTGTTCTTTTTACTGTGTATGTTTAAGGAAAGTTTCTCCATTTATCATGTGACAAGACGTATGCCGCGAGCGTCAAGAAGAGGGCGAATTAAAACATTGCTGTAGTGGTGTAAACACTTTGTTGAAGTAGCATTGAAGTGGCTTGTGGGATTAATTAGTAGTGGATAGAAGTAGAATTTTGAGTAATGCATGTTTATGGGTAGTTAGTTTGTAGAATAGACAACAGGTGTGCATGTGTGTGTGTAAATAACATGTGAACCCCATGCTCTCCTAACCTATACTTGCGCAAGGCATAACCCTATTCATTTTAGTGAATTAATAAGTGGCATTTGATTTATTAAAACACAAGTGAACCACATTAGTGATGTGGATTTAAATATTGTATTGTCAGTTCATTTAATTTTTATTTTTACATTGTCAAGTCATTTCACTTTTATTTTTTTTACATTGTCATTTAACTTTTATTTTATATTGTCGATTCATATAACTTTGTTCTTAAAAATTGTGAAAGACAATACTAAGTGGTATTATGTATGACATTGTGTAATCACATAAGGATGATGAAAAATTTCTGTGAATGCAGTTGAGAACGTGAAAGCGAACCGGCAAAACTCTTAAGAGACAGCGGGAGCAGCCAGGTAGTTGTAAACTGGCGGGTTTCCCAGCGGGACACGCTGTCAGCCAGGCCACTTTGGGAGCGCGGCCGACAACAAAAGAAGGATGGGACGCCGCAAACACTTTCCCTTTACCTGCAGCTAATGGGCGGCCGCCCCGCGCGACCCTAGCTGAAGGGAATGACCTGAGATGGGCGAGCGGTCCACCGCGCGGAAATCCGTCTCCTGGCAACGCACCTCACGCACGCGACCGTGACGAGACGGTCGCGGTGTAACAACACAAAGGGCGTGGAGCCTTTTGACAGGTACTGTCCAAAGAAACTTGCAGACGTCAACGACGCCTATCGACATTTCCTGACGGATGCCTACTGTCAAGCGACAGTAATTCATGGTTAGATGTTCTCTGGTCGCTAAGGGTGACACAAAGAAGAGCCATTGAAGTGTCATCCTTGCCCAGGAATATCAACCTGGCATGTCAATCGAGGATACTGCACGAATTTGACAATACAAACATGGAACAAAATCGAGATGTTCGTGACACAAGAGAAACTTCATGAGAGGGCAGAGACGGCGGGATCGCACGCAACAGATGGACAAAAATCCCTACTGACAGCTGCGGCGACGAACCCCCTCCCCCTCCCCTTATATTGTGCCACGGAACAGTGGAACTAGTGAGTGTATAAGTGAACAGTGATTATACGGTTCTTAGTTCAATGCATATACGTGTGTTTCTGTCACAGAAACTTTGACTCGTGTGTTTTGCAGGGACTCGATTTATTGGTGTTTATTAAACTCTGACTCTTGTATTTTGCAGGTGTTCTATATTTTTTTAAACTTTGACTATTGTATTTTGCAGGTGTTTTATTTATTGGTGTTTTGTTTTAGATGTTGACTATTGTACTGTTTTATTGATCAATGTTTGTTCTTGTGTTAGGTATTAGATTTGTGATATTTTGTTTCATAAATTCATTACTGTGGCACTGCTTCCTTTATCAGTCAGATTGCTATTCATTCTCATTGGGCTGTGATCGATTAGCCTTTGCATGGGGCATATTTATTGTGAGGAACCCCTTAAGGGTAACAATCACACAATTATTGTAGTTTCAGTATAATGACACAGTGCTCATTGTTTGCTAACTAACTGAAATATTGTAGAGTGATTAAATTAGTGCCACATAGTTAGGTTAATTCTACAGATTATTAGTTTTATAAGATATAGAATTTTTTTTGCGATAACCACTTTGTAAAACATGTTTTTTCTCTTATATTTTTTTTTGCTTTTGCGAATTGTGCATTGTAAAGTTCTGCTTTATAAGACTGATGTTATTTCATGTTCTTTTTTTAATTGCTGTGGCACCTTTGCTATTTTCATAAATTTTGCCTGTTAATAAACAGTCATAAATTTGCCTGTGATCAGTTGGCTCTTGCAAGGAGCAAATACTGGTGAACTCCATAAGGGTAACAACCAGAAATTGTTTTCATATTAATGACACAGGAACCATTGTTTTTACTTGCTGACCGATTTAGGTCTACATGATCTTTTAAATAGGTGTCACAGATTGTGTGTTTTTATTTTTCTCTCTTTGAAATTGGTAGATTGTAAAGATGTTTGAAATTATTGTGTTTTAGCAAGTAGCTGGTGACCTTTTGCCTTTTTCTTTACACTTTTGGTTTAAGTAGGGTGTGAGAAGCCTGCTTGGGAATGTCCTAGCATGGCCAGAAAATTCCCTGCACAGTCTTTTCCCGGAGCGTTGGGGTTATGAAAGGTCTCTGTTGGATTCCTTTCATGTTTAATTTCTCAAATTTGTTGTCTTTTATGGAATAAATTCCTCTTCTAAATTTACTGTGGCGTTTCTGACTATCTGGGAGGAGGCTGAGTAGTGGAACGTGTTACTTTTACATGTAAACAAGAACGATCTCTCACACTACTACACTTTAAAGCACAGTTTATATTTAATTCTTATATGTAATTCATGTCACACAGTCTCATACGGAACCTACATCCGCTTTCTTTTATATACTGTGTATGATAAGATACTGTCATCCCCCTTCCCTTCTGTGTGAGAGGATGAATGATCAAATGTGTTTGTAGCTGCATGCTTGAGGGTAGCAGACAAGGCTGTCTGCTAGAGAACAGTAGGACCAACGTTGAAACAGGTAGCTACGGTTCCTAAAAGCAGAGAGGTTTCCATTCTTAGTATGGTCCGGTCCGTCCCCTGTCATGTTGGTATAGGAAGCTGCCCCTCTGGCGCCTTCCGTTTGTCTTTGTGAGCGACTCTCAGGAGCACGCTGGGTAGTTCAGTGGGAGTCTGGCAGTTGGAGAGTTGCAGCCGAGCAGTAGGCAGTTGGAGTCCAGTGGTAGCGCAGGGCAGTCCAGCAGTTGCAGTCTGGCGGTGCGAGCGTCTGAAGTGGTAAGATCTCCGGCTAAGCGCGTGTCTGTTAAGTCCATAGGACAATGGATTTGTTAAGTTCAGCTTAACTGAGAATTTAATCATTTTATTTCGGGTTAGCTTTAAAATAGCTAAGGTTATCTTTAATTGCAGCGGAGTGTAATTCTCGTGTCCAGTTCAGATTAATTTGCGGTAGTTGCTTTGTTACTACTTTGTGAGTAAAGTGGAACCACGTGTTGGTCAGTAACTCTAAGTAAGATCAATCTTAAAGGCAAATGCTTGTGTGATTATAACGTATCGTCTTGAAAAGATTTTGAATATACCAACTTTTCTTTATGTTCAACCCACGTGGCGTGTACTTTGTGAGACCAGTACCACGTGCTTATATAACTGTTTGACCCATCAGGTTAGTAGTAAGACGTTAGTAACCAGTTCGAGGTTTTTGTTTTGTAATTTGCTTTTTGATCTAATTTATTTTTATTATCTAAATTATTGCGGAGTTATACGCTTTCTGTAAACCAAGTTGACCACGTGAAGGGTAATTACAAGACGGACAGGATTGTGCTACGAAAGTAAATTCCTTAACTAAAAATTTGAATCTGTTTGTAGTGATTAACTTTCTCTTGCATGCGTTTCAATGTTCCTTGTGTGTTGTTTTATGAATGCAGTGTTGTACCCAGTCTCCCAATCTTGGCTCCATATTTTATGTGTTCCGTAATATTCCAATCTCACAGTCTCACAATCGTAAATAAGGCACCAGCTCAGTTATAACTCACGTATAATATGCTGAAATTTCAATGAACAATCTTTAAAATAAATTTGCAAATATAAACTGATTTCTTTCTTTTTATTTAAATTCTCCTTTTATATAGATATATTACCGGTTGTTGTATGAGTGTAAAAGATTATAATCAATGTTAGTCTGATTGGTAAGGTGGTAAAGCTAGACTAGTTACCTGCTGAAACAGTGGCCCAGTAAACTCACGGTTAACCTCCCAAGACAGCTCACAGTTTTAAACCGCTTTCATGGTCTAATTAGCACCCGATTTCAGCATACCAAATTCAAGTCACAATCTTACGCTATTCAGCAAAGCAAATTAGAGTTACAATCTTTCACATGGCGACCCTGTTCTGTGATTCCGCTAGACTCTGGAATCTCTGAGACGTTAGATTGCAAGCGTTGAATAATCTTAATTTTTTTCCCTACAGCGCTCAAACAACTTTTGCGTTGTTTCCGAGCAGACGTTCAAAAGATTAACGGCGTTGTTGATCGGCGTTGCGTTGTTTGTCTTGTTTTGTTTTCTATATTTGTGTGTTTTATATGTGTGTGTGTGTTTTTTTTCTCTCGCTTGTAAATTCCACTGTTTCGATCAAAGATAAAAATTTGTTTTGCGTGTAAAAAAAGTGCGTACTAGGTTGAGTATCTTTCGTGTGACTGTCGTAATTTTTGGGGGACACATTTATTGTGATTAGTGTGTTGCGTACTGGGTGTAAACTGCACTAATGCTGACACGTAACCAAGCTAAAAGTAAGGGGTCCGACAACTTAAGCACCATGGACCAAGGGGATAATTTGATTTCCAATATTAACGCGTCGGGCGGTTCCGAAAATGCAATGGGGAATACTTCAGACGAAATGCAAAACAGCACGAACGGGCTCACATCAGAGCCAGAAATTAATTCGCCTCCAACTAACCAAATTGATTTGGCGGAATTCATGAAAGCCTTATTGCAACAAAATAAAGAATTGTTCCGAGAACAAAAAGAATCATCCGAGAAATCGATCCGAGAGCTAGGCGAACAAATAGACAAAAAATTAATCCAGCAGACAAATAAAGTTGACAAGTCGATGCAGAGAGTGTCCGATGATATCTATGCTGTATGCTTAATTATATCACTTGAAACAAGTTTTTATTTAAAGGGTATATGGTTCAATGCAATACGGTGTAAAAGAAATTAATTAAACAAACCACAATGGTTTACTATGGAATGGAAATTTCACCATTGGAATGAACGAAAGAAAATGCAATATCTTGTCATGAAGAGTAAATGGATCAGAATTAACAAGCATTAACCAGAATATACTATACACATCGTATGATAGCAGTCTTGACTAATTATTTTTCTTTCAGAATATGAGGCGATTGAAACTCGATACTATGAATAGTTGTATGAAGTAAATGGTAATGTGAATGTGAATAATGAAGTGTCTATTTTTTGCAGATGATAATAAGTGATGATGAATAGTTATATGAAGAATATGCTAATATGAATAATGAAGTTTTTCTTTGCAGGTGATTATAGTGATGAAGTTATGGTAATATGAACAATGAAGTTTTTCTTTGCTGATGATGATAATGATGACGTTTATATATTTACTGTTAGTTAAGAAATGCTATGTAGTTATTTAAGTATTTGTTGCAGTTCCTTTTGACAGCATGTCTTATGTCGCATAGTATAATGACTGAATGTTTAGGAAAGGACAGCTAGAGTACATACATATTAAGTACACGTTTCATTACCTGTTAAATCGAAGTTTACTACTTTTCAGCATAATATACATTTTTTCTTTCAGCTCAATAATCCATTTTGTATTTTTTCCAGAAGATGCTTTCCATGATATTAATATGCTATAAGCTGTTAGTTATTAAACCTGTTCTGGTACTTGCATTTTCTTTACCCAGTTGTGTATCATTCATGAATGTGATCACATATACTACTTGTTTCATAACCTTGCTGTGGGTGACTAATGACGAATGACGTTATTAATCCTTATTTCCAGCAATAAGTCAAAAGCAAATATTTTCATGCCCCAGCAATTAATTATCGATCCCAACGCAATGCATTGCTAGCAAAAAAAAAAAAAAAATGTTACCAGTCCCAACTATTACCAGTATACAACCAAATAATGCTACCAGTTTAAAATATATTTCTAGTTCTAAATATAATACAAATTTCTCTGTTGTATTGAATCCATTATATCTATGTATTATTGGACTACAGACCTTGAGTAATAGTTACAGTGTGTTACATTTTAAATATGTCCTATGTCACTTGAATGATGAGTTCTGAGCAATACTGAATGATGACTTATGGATTAATGCTATTCCAATAATTAACTCTTGTTTTGAATGATGACTTGTGAATAATACTGAATAATGTTTTGTAGAACTATATGAATACTTTGTAAATGGCCAATGAGTGCCAATAATTACCACAATCAGATGAGTTATGAATAGTGTTTTGTAATATTCAATACTTGTTACATGTTTAGTGACTGGCCAATGAATGCCAATGATTACTATAATTAGATGAATTATGTATAAATGCTATGCCCATAATTAACACATTTTGAATGATGACTTCTGAATAATGCATAAAACAATGCTTCGTAACTGGCCAATGAGTGCCAATAATTACTATATTGAGATGACTTATGAATAATGTTCTGTAATACTCCATACATACTACTTAAATGCTGTGTAAATAGCCAATGAATGCCATTAATTATTCAAATCAGTTGATCCACTATTGTAATTCTATGATGACTAGCATAAGACGTAAATTCCTTCACCTTCTGACCTAATTACCAGAAATTACTGCACTATCCGTTTGTCCTGTCCATCCTCATGATCATGGAGCACTATATTTGGTTTTTGCACTAATTCTACGTTGATGTGAGAGTATGGATTCTACAAAAATGTGGTGTTGACATACCAAGCTGTCCACCACCTTGAACGATGGAGATGTCATTATGGTCCTACTGTTTGGTGTTCCTAATGTACTACCAAAATGATAACATACAATATTAATACAACATTTCAGTGCCTTGGTTACACTGATAAATACTTCAGGGAAGAGAAATTCAGATTGTCTCACTTGGTGTTGTGCTTCTGTAGAAAGATATGGACTTTCAGTGCAGCTACGTGAAACCTACTGTGCTACAACCATGATGCAATCCTTCCCATTCCATTCCTAGTTCTTGTAAATATGCTAAAGACTTTTACAGTGTGTGTGCACTTCATTTCATTTCTTAATATGATCAGTTGTCCTAAATATGCTAAAGACTTTTACAGTGCGTGTGCACTTTATTTCATTTGTTAATATGATCAGTTGTCCTAAGTATGCTAAAGACATATACAGTGCGTGTGCACTTTATGTCATTTGTTAATATGTTTTGTACTCATTGCGTATACATTTTGTACTCAGTGCAGGTGCACTCTATTTCATTTCATGTTCTGCACTTATATACAACTTTATACTCTGTGACTGTAGACTTAGTTCATTAATTAGAGTATAGAAAAATTTGTTGCTCATGCCAAGTCCAATTGACTCATATCGCTGTCAAATTTTTGCCCTCCAGTGGAGGGTTATGTAAGAGGTCCATGATTAAAGAATTTGTTGCTAGCGCACTCGAGCAGATGTAATTTCGGTGGATTGCTCACGCGCTGCCTGCGATATGTAAGATATAAGAGAATCTGAGACCAAAGAGCAGTGTTGACTGCAGTAGGAACTGTGTAGCAGTAGCAGTAAGTTGTTGCTAGCGAGCTGTCTGGTGTATCGTGTTGGCTGGGCCGGTCATGGTGCAGCGATGGCGGAGCCTGAGCATCACTGTATAAGGCAAAAGCAGCCTCGCGCATATGTAGTATTGTTATCTCAAGTCCCAAGTAAATGTTTAAAAAAAATCTCTTAATAATAATCTTTCTCATAGAAAGTAACTTTTGACGATCATTCATTTCAATTTAAAGAACTTACTAATTTCTCCAATCCTTGGTCATTGCCAGTATAGGCAATCATTCATTACGCTGTTTTGTTAATAAAGACAATCCATCACCTTTCTTGCAGTAAGCGTTAACAACTATTTACAAGGTGTACGTGACAATGCCAGTCTTCTTTAAATATTCATATATACGATGTACAACCTATCAAATGATAGCAAATTCCGGTTTTAAATCACGTCAAAGTATGTAGGTGAATGCCTGTAAGATACGAAATTGTAACCACCTTACAAGTTTGTATGGTATGGCTGACAGGAGACTTAATGTTTGCAGGACGATAAAGGCAGCAATATTTGAGATACGACTCCTCAAAAATCTCTTGAAGAGCACGACTAACAGGAGTAAAGAGTCCGCATTTAAAGAAAAATAGTAGATAGTTATAATAAATGGTACGAAAAAGTGTCAATTTAAGTCGCCTTATGTGAATCAAAAAATGTGCAGCTGCTGTAATTGGCTGCCCGCCTCCTTAAATGAGTGGTCAGCGCCGTTGGCTTCCATGCGGAGGACTCGGGTTCGATTACTGGTACTCCTATTTTTCATTTGTGGCTTGACTGGAACGGATCATTAGCCTGATGATGCCAGTTGAGCTGTTACTTGATCAGGTAGTAAAGCCTCCAGGTAAAAAAAAATACAAACGGAGAGCGACCGAGAGAACTGTGTGCGCCTCCGTAACGCGTCTAGTGATGCCGTTGGCGGACGGTGACATGGCGAATAATCGGTACTGATGGGCCCGCCACAACCTGTGGACGGAGTTTAGGCGTTACGTATGATCGTCCAAAAAAGTGTGTTTGTTGCAGCACATAACGCAGTAAACAGGACATATACATGAAAAAACAGTGCTGCACCCAAAGACGAAGAAGAATTTAATTGACGACAACGCAAGTGTAGGTAATTCGTGGGGGGTGTGACGCAGGTTGTCGTTTTCTATCGTTTCACCTCCTGTTTTTTACATCTACATCTACATCTACATCTACATGGTCACTCTGCAATTCACACTTAAGTGTCTGGCAGAGGGTTCATGAAACCATTTTCATACTACTTCTCTACCATTCCACTCCCGAATAGCGCGTGGGAAAAAGGAAAACCTAAATCTTTCCGTTCGAGCTCTGATTTCTCTTATTTTATTATGATTATCATTTCTCCCTACGTAGGTGGGTGTTAACAAAATATTTTCACATTCGGAGGAGAAAGTGGGTGGTTGAAATTTCGTAAGCAGATCTCGCCGCAAAAAAAGCCGCCTTTGTTTCAGTGACTTCCACTCCAACTCGCGTATAGTATCAGTGACATTCTCCCCTCTATTGCGCGGTAACACAAAACGAGCTGCCCTTCTTTGCACTTTTTCGATGTCCTCCGTCAATCCTACCTGGTAAGGATTCCACAAGGATTCCACACCGCGCTGCAATATTCCAGCAGAGGACGGAGAAGCGTAATGTAGGCTGTCTCTTTAGTGGAATTGTCGCATCGTCTAAGTGTTCTGCCAACAAAGCGCAGTCTTCCCCACAATATTATCTGTGTGGTGTTTCCAATTTAAGTTGCATGTAATTGTAATTCCTAGGTATTTAGTCGATTTGACAGCCCTTAGAGCCGGTATGAGTGGCCGAGAGGTTCTAGGCGCTTCGGTATGGATCGCCGCGACCGCTACGGTCGCATTTTCGAATCCTGCATCGGGCATGGATGTGTGTGATGTCCTTAGGTTAGTTAGGTTTAAGTAGTTCTAAGTTTTAGGGGACTGATGACCTCAGAAGTTAAGTCCCATAGTGCTATGAGCCATTTGAACAGCCCTTAGATTTGTGCGATTTATCGTATACCAAAAATTTATCCGACTTCTTTTAGTACCCATGTGAATGACATGCACGTTTCTTTGTTTAGTGCCAATTGCCACTTTTAGCACCATGAAGAAATTCTCTCTAAATCATTTTGTAATTGGAATTGAACGTCTGATGATTTTGTCAGACTGTAAATTACAGCGTCATCTGCCAACAATCTAAGGGGGCTGCTCAGATTATCACCTAGATCATTTATGTAAATCAGGAACAGCAGAGAGCCTATGACAATTGCTTGCGTAACGCCAGATATCACTTCTGTTCTACTCGATGATTTACCGTCCATCACTACGAACTGTGACCTCTCTGAGAGGAGATCACGAATCCAGTCACACAACTAAGACGATACTCCATATGCACGCAATTGTATCAATATTCGCTTGTGAGGAACGGTATCAAAAACCTTCTGGAAATATAGGAATATGGATTCCATCTTGTCGACAGCACTCGTTACTTCATGGGAATAATGAGCTAACTGTGTTCCACAAGAACGATGTTTTATGAATCTGTGTTGGTTATGTATCAAGGTGATTCATACTGTTAGAGTGCAGTATATGCTCCAAAATCCTACTGCAAATTGAGGTCAGTGATATGGGTCTGTAATTCAGTGGGTTATTCCAATTTCCTTTCTTGAATATTGGAGTGACCTGTGCTACTTTCCAGTCTTTAGGAAAAGACCTTCCATCAAGTGAGCGGTTATATATGATTGCTAAGAAAGGCCCTATTGTGTCTGCATACTCTGAATGGAACCTGATTGGAATACCATCTGGACCGCAAGACTTGTCTTTCTTAAGTGATTTGAGTTGTCTCGCAACACGTCAAGATATCAACTTTTATGTCACTGATGCTAACAGCTGTTCTGGTTTCGAATTCTGGAATTTTCACTTCGTCTTCTTTCGTGAAGGAATTACGGAAAACTGTACTTAGTAACTCCGCCTTAGTGGTACCATGATTGGTAACATTTCCATCGGCATCGTGCAGTGACGGTATTGACTAATTTTTGCTACTGATGTACTTTAAACACAACCAGAATCTCGTTGGGTTTGCTACCTTATTTTGAGACAATGTATCATTGTGGAAACTATTAAAATCATTCGCACTGACGTCCACACTAAATTTCAAGCTTCCGTGAAACTTAGGGAGTCTTGGGGATTTTGCGTTCTTCTGAATTTGGCATGCTTTTTTCGTTGCTTCTGCAACAGTGTTCTGACGTGTTTTGTGTACCATGGTGAATTAACTTACGCGATATGAATCTATCTATTGCTGTCGATACTGTATCTTTGAATTCGAGCCATATGTGGTCTACACATGCCGACAACCGCACAAAAACAAACACTTAACATCACTGAAATGATTTTTCTGGGTAATATTGCAGGATATAGCTTTCAAATCCAAAAACGCAAGGAAATTGTAGCCAAGAAAAATAAATCTAATAGCAGACTCTCTACAGAAATGCAGACAAAGCAGGCTGCAACGTGTCTTACAAATTTCAAATTGTATTCCCAACTGAAAAATATTAATTGGTTACCCATATGAGGGATTCAAGGAGACCAAAACAGCCCACTAGGTCTATTAAAGGCCTATCAAGTGAAAGGATGATAATAATAGTAACTACGACGTTACTTACGTCGAAATTCTAAGGAAGCAAGTAACGCTATCAACCCTGGTAATGGCAAGTAGTGCAATCTGTTTTGTAGGCATAATTCTCCATCGCACAAGGGGGCTTCTTCCTCAGTGAGACAGACATGTATCTTTTTTTGTAAAACAACCTTATGAACAGCCAAAAATAGCCGTTATTTCTGTGCAGTGGGATGTATTCGGACGTCTTCTGTTTAGAGGCTCCTCGCTACAGGGAAGTCTTCTCCTAGCCCATTGCTTTTTCTTCCATTTATCTATACGTTTCCCAGCTCGTCACGTTTACACATTAATATTACAATTTCTCAGATTATCAGGCACTTTAAGAGATGTTCGGAACCCTGCAATTACATTCCGTTCAACTATCTCGCAATTCAGCTCTTCAGTCTCCGACGTAAGTGTGTACGACTATTTTACCATCTCTTCACCAATTCATCCGACATGATGCTTGCCAAGGACTGTCATTCACACCGTGGAGTAATTCAGAATTGAGTTTACAGTAGCAGTCACGAACTTCGTTATGGCAGTCAGCTGGACTTGGAAACATGACTGAATAACAGAAATATAAAAACCCTAAGCGAAGTCTGTTACTTTGAGTCAGGGCAGTAACAAGAGCTGCGAAACGAAGATGAAGCCAACGCCACATCAAATAAGGAAGCCCAGCGCGACAAATGTCTTTGCCCCCGTTCTGGTTCAGGAATCGAAGAAGATAACGTCGCCCGCTTTCTGCCACCAGGGTGAAGCCAATCTCACGGTCAGAACAGCGCGCGAGAAAAGAAGCCTTGCGGTGACCACTTTATTGCGTTCAGAAGTACACGTTAGAAGGGCGAGTGACCTGTGACAGGTTCCACATGGCACGGAGCATTGACTTCAAACACTAAGATACAAAGCAGAGCACTGACGCAAAGTTTTACTTAAAACGTTCCGTAAATCAGGCAGTGCGGTAGCGGAAACGTAACTGCAGCGACGTAGAAGAGAAAGTGTTGCCGTTAGGACTTATTCAAAGGCAAACTTGTCACCCTTTCGAGATACTCGATTTACTGTGCTATTCTACAGATCTTCATGAACATATTTTCTCGAAAAGCCATTGCTTAGGGCGTGATGGAGCGTAGTTACTAAAATGATTACCCACGATCCACCCTAGTTGTTTCGCATATTAATCGAAGTCTCCACCAGTTGAGCCGAGTGTTAATGTGTTTGCCTACCGTGTAGTGCGTCCGCGTTCGTTTTCCGACCAGGTTGGAGATTTTCTCCGATAGCGGACTTAGTGTTATACTATCCTCATCATCATTTCATCATCGCCGACGTGCAAGTCGCCTAATATAGCGTCAGCTGAAATGAGACTTGCGCCCGGCTGCCGAACGTCCCCGAATGATGCTTCCCGGCCATCAATGTCACCCAATCATTTCATTTCATTACGCGAAGTAAAAACCGGCCGAAGAACAATGTAGAGGGGGCGTCCCAGCACCCATCAACTGGGCATCTTCTCATGGCGTGAATCCGCAACGGCATCTTCCTGACTGGAGGCTTTCACTTCTGTTCTGTCTGTGCCTTGTTGGGGCACGGCAGAATCAGTATTTTCTTCCCATGGGACTGATCAATTGGCTCAGAAAACTGTGCAGTATG
Organism: Schistocerca nitens; assembly: GCF_023898315.1. Taxonomy (NCBI): domain Eukaryota; kingdom Metazoa; phylum Arthropoda; class Insecta; order Orthoptera; family Acrididae; genus Schistocerca; species Schistocerca nitens. The sequence continues at coordinate 183,103,515 of NC_064620.1, read as the reverse complement.
GCAAAATTGAATGGAAATTATTAAAAAAAAGTTAAGAGAATGATGCATTTCTAACTAAGACATGGGGTTATTCGTACTCAATATTCCTACTGTAAGTAGGCTGTTTAGGTTTTTTTATTAGTAACGCCACCTCTGTATGAAAATCACCGGCTGTGCCGTGTGCAGTCTGTGGCTGCTTTGCATTGTTGTAATACTCAACCATTGTAGTGTTAGGCAGCTGGCTGTGAACAGCTCGTAGCGTTGCGCAGTGGTGGATGTGGGGAGAGAGATGGCGGAGTTTTGTAATTTGTCATGATATCAAGGTAAATACATTGTTTGTTCTCTATTAATATCTTTCATTTGCTAACTATCCCTATCAGTAGTTAGTGCCTTCCATAGTTTGAATCTTTTATTTAGCTGGCAGTAGTGGCGCTCGCTGTATTGCAGTAGCTTGAGCAGCGAAGATTTTTGTGAGGTAAGTGATTTGTGAAAGGTATAGTTTAATGTTAGTCAGGGCCATTCTCTTGTAGAGAATTTTGAAAGTCAGATTGCGTTGCGCTAACAAAACATTGTGTGTTGAAAGTCAGATTGCGTTGCGCTAACAAAACATTGTGTGTTGAAAGTCAGATTGCGTTGCGCTAAAAATATATTGTGTGTCAGGTTAAGGACAGTCGTGTAAAATTGTTAAAAAGGGGACGTTTCATATGGCGACCCTGCCAGGATTCGAACCTGGAATCTTCTGATTTTTTCCTTGTAGTTTGTGTAATTAGTGTAGATTTTGTTTATTGCTAGCGCGTAATTATAGAGAGAATTTCCTTTGTAGTTGTAGTTTTTCATTGTTGTACAGTAAAACAGTTGTGGCATGCATGTAGATTTGCAGCAAGTATTTCGCAGCTGCGCTTGCAATTAACTAGATATTATTTTCAGTGCTATGTTAATGTGTTTTCTTATTTTTGCTCTTCAAATTGTGTTTTTCTGTGTTGTCGTGTGAAATACTGTGACAATAATGGCGTGTGAAAAACGTAACACTAGGCTCCAAAGCAAACTGAGAAATAATAGTGACGACGAGCGTAGCTTGGCAGCACCACTGTGTAATGAATTAACAGATGTTCAAAGTAATAATTTGGTAGCTGTGCATAGGGAAATGGAGCGGGCTGCAAACAATGGCGTAGACAGTGAAACAATCAGTGAGCAGGGAAGCATTATCGATCGGTCGGTCGGCAACAGCTCGCCTCAGGAATCCGAAATGACAGGACACGATCTCGCAAATACAGTAGATTCAGGTTTTGGATCCTCACCGTTTTCTCAAATAAGTCAAGACACATTTTCTGCTTGTCAAAATGTGAATGTTGCCGGTGCAAATTCACTGCCGAAAACCACTGAGGAACATGTTTCAGACACCAATGCATTGTTATTACAATTAATACAACAAATGGGACAAACACAGCAAAAGCTTCAAAAATTAGACACAATTGAGCAAAATCAGAAACAAATGGAACAAAATCAGAGTCAAACACAGCAACAGTTAGACGCAATGGAACAAAATCTTCAAAAGTTAGACTCATTGGAGCAAACTCTTGAACAAACACGTGAGGATTTAACTACTGAGTTACATAACATTGAATCGAAATGTCAAAAAGTCTGTAATGACGTAAAAACACAAATTTGTGAGCATTTCCAACCTATTTTTTCGCGTCATGAAAATGCACTACAGAATCACGAAGCAGCCATAAAAGAACTGCAAACTACTGTTCATGAAAATCATGAGACCTTGCAAGCTAAATTTGACTCAGTTGCATCTACCGATTCGGTTATGCAACTTGCAAAAACTCAGGAAAACTTAAAGGACACAGTAGATTCGATTTCAACACAAATGGACACTCTGAAACTTGGTTCAGAAAAATACACTGAGGAAATAAGTACACTATCGGAGAAAGTAGCCGAACTTTCGGATCAGTTCACTAATTTATCTACGAAGGTAGATGATAATCTGAACGACACAAAACCGGTAGTCTTTAATGACACAGAAGAGTGCGAACAAATTAGGAATCTGAAACAAAATCTGAATCAACACAAAAGAGAAATCCGCAAAGTACAAGATCAGCTGACACAGGTAATACAAGAATTACGTATTTCAGAGGACACTCGCGCCCCAATACGGGAAGAGGGACATAGAAATACGGAACAACCACAAAATAATAACACAGGACACTTCGGAAACTATGAAAGAAATTGGCAAGACACACCGAATTTTGAGATGGAACCGCCGACACGACGTAACAATGACCGATATGCGACTCGCCGACATGATGACTTTGACTATAAGCTGTTCATTACTACACGTAAATTCAAAACGTTTAAGAATTCTGCCAACGACATTCATCCACAAGCGTGGCTTCATCAATTCTCTCATTGTTTTCCCCCCAACTGGTCATTAGAACACAGATTAGAATTTATGTGTGGCTATTTAGAGAATGAACCAGCTGTAAGAATGCGTTCGGTCATTCACGATTGTCATAGTGAAGGAGAATTTTACCATGCCTTCCTCTCAGCATATTGGTCTCAAGCCACACAAGACCGAGTAAAACATGGCATCATAATGATGGAACATTTCGAACAATCTGAATTCTCCAGTCTTGTGAAATATTTTGAAGACATGTTGCACAAGAATCAGTACCTGTCAAACCCATACAGCCCCTCAGAACTCATCCGCATTTGCTTAATCAAACTGCCTGAACATTTGCGACACATTATTTTGGCAGGACGTTGCAAAGACGACATTGAAGCATTTCAAGGACTCTTACAAGAACTGGAAATTGACACTGACAATCGCGGAACGCAGGAGCACAACAATTACAGATCACATCCGTCGCAATTCCGCGATGAAAGAAATAATAACTGGACGCGACAAGGCTATTCTCACAACACAAATCGTGACCGAAACAGACACCACCCGTATAACAACCGTTGGCAGAGTAGTAATAATTACAGGGAAAGATCACCTCTCCGCGATAATGACTATCACAGAGACAATCAGAGAAACAGACAATATGGGAACCAAAACAATTATTATTACGAGGGACAGAATAACTTTAGACGCAACGGTCCAGCGCGCAGTTACGATTCAGGGAGAAATTCTCCACCACTTAACCGACAAGAAAGAAACCACAGAAACTACCGACATGACGACAGACGATGTGATCGTAACGACAGACCTGAATTGCATCAGAACTGGCGGGATTTAAGCAGGGCAGGGCCGTCTCGTCACGGTGAATTTGTAGAAGTTAGGTCTCCAAACCCCAATAACGACGCGCGCCAACAAAGAGACAATAGGCAGTGACTCATACAGCTGGCAGCCACGAAACGCACGTGTGACACTAACGACGCAGCTGCCGTAGCAAGTAATTACGTAAAAATGGAAGACATTAGGGACATCTTACTCCAAGAACACGACGTAAAACATAACAACATTGCATATCCTGTGATTCACATTACAGTAAATGACGTAAAATTTACGGCAGTACTTGACTCTGGCAGTCCCATTTCAGTAATTAGTGAAACAGCTTTTAGAAAATGCAACATATCGAACGATTGCCCCACACTTCCGTTACGTAAGATTAAATTACAAGGTGCAATCTTTGGAAAAAGTGTAGATGTACGCCAACAAACCTACTTAGAATTCTTTTGTCAAAGCCACAGCTTCTCTATGAACTTTCTTATTGTTCCATTATTGTCGACGGAAATTATACTGGGAGTAGACTTTTTGAATAAATACAAAGCAATCTTAAGCTTTCACGATGCTGAAATAAGTTTAGAAAAAGAAGGTAAGTCAGTAGCCTTGAATTTTGAAGATTGGCTCTCAAACCATGACGAAGAAATTAATCGGCTTTACCTCCTGTTAGACAACAGTTCGGAATTTTCGACGGAACTTGACAATAACAATCACTCTGCAAGTACTGACAGGGGTGATATCGACGGCGCATTTGATACTAATGAGTTAATTCAGAATAAAATTCAAACAATTGAGAATTGTAATGACAATGATAGGCAAGACCTTTTTGAGATTTTACAAGCACATTCCACAGTTTTTACTCATAAAACAGGAACAATCAAGGGATTTCAATACCAATTTCGTGTTCGTGAGCATACTAAATTTTGTGTTAGACCATACGTAATTCCGGCGCATTATAGGGACCGTGTTAGAACAGAAATACAATCTATGCTTGACGAGGGCATTATTGAGCCTGCAGTAAGCTCATACAACAATCCATTACATGTTGTTGAGAAGAAAAATGGATCAATCAGGCTTGTCTTAGATTCGAGACAAATTAATACTATCATTATTCCTGAAACAGACAGGCCGCAAACGCTGGAAGAACTTCTTCAAAATTTCAATGGTGTAAATGTGTTGTCTTCCATTGATCTCAGATCCAGCTTTTATCAGATCGAACTTCATCCAGAATGTAGAAAATACACAGCTTTCCTTTGTTTCGGCGTTTGTTATCAGTTTCGGAAACTTCCTTTTGGTTTGAACATTTCTTCAGCAGCATTCATTCGCGGGCTAAATTCCATATTACCTGAGTTCTTAAAACGTCACATCACCTTATATGTGGACGATATTCTAATAGCAGAAGCTTCATGGGAACAACATAATCGCATCCTCAACAGTTTGTTACGTATTTTTGCAGAATCTGGAATTACAGTTAACTTGGAAAAGTCTGAATTCGGTAGGTCAAAGGTGAGGTTTTTGGGACATATTATTTCTTCTGAAGGCATTCAGCCGGATCCTGAAAAGTTAGAAGCAATCAGAGCCATTCCAATTCCAGCCACAAAAAGACAAGTCCGCAGTTTTCTAGGTCTCGTAAATTTTTACCGTCGTTTTCTGAATATGCAAATCCTTGTTACACCAAAACTTTGTTCTCTCACTGGAAAAAATACTATTTGGAACTGGGACGAACAAGCACAGTTGGAATTCAATTCTTTGAAAGAATCGCTACTTAACGCGCCAATTCTAGCTCATCCAGATCTGTCACAAGATTTCTGCCTTAGCACGGATTCTTCTAAAGTCGGTCTTGGTGCCCATTTATTTCAAGAAGCCACAGAAAATGACACTACTGTTCAGAAAACCATTGCTTTTGCTAGCCGAGTGCTAACAAAATCTGAAAAAAATTATTCCGTTACTGAATTAGAAGCTTTAGCTATCGTTTGGGCATTTAACAAATTCCGTTTCTTTCTTTCTGGTAAGCACGTAAAAGTATACAGTGATCATCGTGCATTACAATTTCTTATGTCTTCAAAATTAAATCATGACAGGTTAAAACGTTGGGCATTGTTTCTGCAAAAATTCCACTTCACAATAGTCTACATTCCCGGCAAGGAGAACATTGTTGCGGACGCACTGTCACGCGCACCGGCTGGGCTTGAGAAAAGTAACACAGAAGGCAACCTCGAGAAAAATTTCAGTATTCTTTACATTCAGAAAGTCGCCTTTGAAAACTTCATCACCACATCTTTAAAGGACATTGCTCATGAACAAGATAAAGATCCGATTTGGAAAGACATCAAAAGCAAATGGCATGAAAAGACACACACACAGATTCGGCATTATTATCTGGTTAGAAACAACATACTGTTCAAACGCTGCACTGTTGATGACAAGCTATGGGTACTTTGCATTCCTGACGATTTTGTTAATAAGCTCATTTGGTACATTCATTTCAGCTACGCACATTTTGGTCCACGAAAATGTTATCATATTCTTCGAACGACTTGTTATTTTAACAATATGGAAAAGAGAATTCGAAGAGTCTTGTCTATTTGTAAACTTTGTCAAAAGGCGAAACCATCTACTGTCTCACATCGTGCTCCGTTGTTTCCTATTATTCCTTCTAAATTAAAAGAATTTGCTGCAGTTGATCTATTGGGACCCCTTGTCAGAACATCGAATGGATTTTCGTACGTTCTAGTCGCTGTTGAACTTACTTCCAAATTTGTTTCTTTCACTCCGTTACGTAAAGCCACTGGACGATCTGTATCCAACGCCTTTGTTAAAAATTTCTTACGTGAAGTTGGCCACGTTGCTAAAGTCATTTCAGATAACGGACCGCAATTCAGATCTGCTGTTTGGTCTCGCATGCTTCGCAACCATAAAATCAAACCTGTTTTTATTTCATTGTACTCACCACATTGTAACCCCTCCGAACGGATTATGAAAGAAATCAATAAGCTTTGCAGACTTTATTGTCACAGAAAGCATCAGCATTGGGACAGATATTTACACTTATTTCAAAACGTGCTGAATGAAATGCCTCATGACTCCACTGCTTTACCACCTACTCTTGTACTGAAGAATGAAAAACCACCGAACAGAATCAGAGAGCTTGTACCTTTCCCGAATACACGTAAACTTCGACACAAAGACATAATTGATTTGGCTCTTAAAAATATAAAATCTGCAGCAGATAAAAGGAGAAAACTACACGGTGAAACAAATGCAAAGAAATTGTATATTGGTCAGAAAGTTCTCATTAAAGCTCATTCATTGTCACATAAGAAGAAACACTTGAGTCACAAATTCTTTCTAGTTTACAATGGACCTTACAGAATCCGACGTATACCACATGATAATTGCGTTGAAGTTGAAACTCTGCGTACTAGGAAGAGTAAAGGTTTACACCACATTTCACACGTAAAACCGTTTATTGAAAGATAATCTGCTTTTTTTTAATGCAACATTTTGGTTTACTTGCAAATACATTATGGATTCAAGGTGGTTTCTGAGAGATACCAGATGATACAGTGGTTAGTTTATGTGACAGCTACACGATGTTATCACGACGCTACTAATGAGTGACAGTTTACAATGTTGCTTTTGAGGTGTTTCTATTTTATATTTGCACAGTTTTCTGAATTCTTTTGGAAAGAAAAACATGGTTTATTAGTAACTTTTGTGGTATAGCTACAATGAGACAGCCTTTTTCGTGGCACAACAATACGTTACAGGACAGTACTTTCCTCATCACGGCAATAAGCGTAATAACTAAGATATCTATACGCAAAGCATTTCACTTTTGTGTATCATGAGGTAAGTACAGTGACTTTTGCAGAACTTAGCTTTCAGAGGACGATAACTACGACACTTCCACAGAATTATCTTACAGCAAGACGCACATTTAGCGCTACAGGACACGTATTTGAGTGATTAATTTTGTACTTAAAACATTTATTTTTAAAGATTTTTAAATTGCAAAGAAAGTTTTCCGAGATATATTTCATTCCATTGCTGTAATCTGTAACACCTGAGGGTATAATTACATTAATCCTCAGGGGGGTACACGCTGACTTTGTGTACCATGTGTGTGGCAACCACAAGGAACCCTAGCTAATATGGTATTTGCTTATACAACTTTAAACATCGGTACCATATTTCTCTAACACAAATTACACAGCTATCTGATCATTTAACTGAGAGATAAACATTTTTTTTTTACTGCATCAGTGACACATGTTTACGTAATTACACAGGTGGATAACTTCACACTTACGAAATTGTATTTTGTCTGTACTTCGTGAAATTTTCATATTTTTTTCGGAACCATTGTGATACTATGAGAGCTTTGAATGATGTATTTGGTATGGGATCATGATTTTTTGAAGTACGTTTGAGGTAGATAACACTTTTGAAATGAGCAGAGAATTACTTTTAGGTTTTAAAATATTCAGGAAGCTACGACGATTTTGAGATTTGGCTGAGGTTTTATGATGTTATGATGACGATGTGTATTACGCTGTTGCGGTATGTTTATGATAAAGAAGCTGATGTTATATGAAGAATTTGATTATGCTATGCATTTGTTAAGATGAAATGTTGAAGAAGTGTCGATGAATATGTGTATGTGTAATAAGGTAAGGAGTAATGAGTAGCGGTTAGGAACTTTGCCTTGTGAAGACGTATGTTGGAAACCGAGAATCGTACTTTTAGAATTATGAAATGTGTGTAAATGCGTGAATGTATCACAATGCCGACGAAAATTTTTTGGACACTGTTATATTCATAGGATTTTGTTTTTACAGATTTGCAACGCAAATTCTTGACCTGTGAAATATTGTTATATGAGACTGCCATTTTAGCGCAAACTGCTGTCGTTAATATTTCCGTACGAAAGTTAAGTGACCACCTGCACGTAATGCGTCGCGGGCACCCACCTGGGCGACGGCCGCCCGAACAAAAAAAAAAGCCATCAGCCTTCCAGCGGCACAGGTAGAAGAAAAAGCCATTAGGGGAAGCCATTATAATCGCTATTGACGTTCCTTTGTAGAAAGCATCGCAAAAACGACACGGTCGAACTTGAAAACGATGAGAAACATTTCACGGCTATTGTCGTGCTAATTGAGAGAAATGCCATATGGCTAGTGAATGACGTTTCACGCCTTGCTTTGCCCATTTTGTTTAATATCTAGTTTCTAGCTGCACTGCAGCACTGGTTAAAATAAAATTTTATAGATGTACTAATTTAAATATTTTCTGTCTACAGATCTATTAAATAATAATTTTGTAATCCACATTCTTCGAAAAAGGAGCTCTTGGAATGGAAAGAACAATAAGAAGGGACTAATACCAGGAACTGCATACATAATTTTCTTTTCAACTACTGAGCAATTTTTTGTAGAATTAGTTTTTGTGGTGCACCACTTTAATTACTTAGACATTAAGATGTGATTATACATTTCACTTATCTGCATTGTTATCTTTAGTCTACTATTTTTTCTGCTTGAGCTATGTCATGTTTAGGTATAAGTTGCTGCTGTTTGCCAGGCATAGTGTTATTGAATTTGACTTTGTATTATTCTGTTAAGCCAGTTTTACTAATTATTTCTTGTTATTGTTTGCTGCACATTGCCTTATATTAGTTGTAATATTGCAATTGCTTCGCTAATTTCTAAAATGCTGCTTCGCAAATCTGCGTTTTTTTATTGCTGTTTATATTAATTGTTTTATGTGATGCTGCATTGCCTCGTCCCTTAGTTTAGCATCTGAGCTCAGTAGATTTAAGTTAGCTTAAGAGAGGGTAGACTATATAAGAAACTAACTATGATGAATTGGAAGAAATGCATTGAGAAGCCACAAGAAACAGATAGGGCCAAAATGAGTATTGTACAATGAGAAATAATTATTTTGAAAGAAATATGGTTAGAATACAGAAAAGAGGTACAGATAGGACCATTTGGGAATAATGATGAACGAAGGGAGATCTCCAAGAACAAAAAAGGTTTTGTTCACAAAATACTGCAGTACCAAAAGTTACACTGAAAACGAACCCTGTCCTTTCCATTGTGTTATCCCACTATGTGTTTGTGTACCCTTGTGTATTTGTTTTCTTCCTGTCTTTGTGTAGTTTCATAGAATTTTTTCTTCTTCTAATACTAAGCTACATGAACTATGATGAGGAATACTGTTATCCTCAAATATAATTTGCATTGATAATATGTTATTTACTTTGTAAACATGTTTAAACAGTATTTGTTCTGTTTTGTTTTAATGCTCATGTGTAAAGTTGATGTTTCAAAAGCTATTCTGATCTTTTATGTATGTATTCATGTCATAATTCCTGTAACACTGATGTATATGTTTATTTCTATTCTTTTGTAAAGCCCCTATTATCGCAACTGTTATTTGTATTGTTATGTTCTTGAATGATGTGTTTTGTACCTTTGTTATTGTGTTCTTATGTTATAAAATTGTCATTGACACCAGGTCATCAAATTAAGTAACTTGTAAGTTACATTTCACTGCACACGTTTTATTGGTCATAGTATATGGACAATATGTGAGAAGTAGGGACTGTTAGTGTTTGTATGTGTGTTAATAATTCAGCAAGGGACTGGATGACGGCATTGCTGGTTCTAAGGACAATTCCAAAAACTTTGTGAGTGCACAAGTGGTGGTTATGGACTTGCTATATTATCCGCAAGACTCTTCAATGGTGATTGTGCACCTGCACAGTCACAACGGATGGCTGCTGGCCATCTCTACAAGGACTACAGTGGGTCTGCATCTTTGATGATCCATCAATACCATTATTTCTACAAGGACTGGAGTGGGTCTGCGCCTCTGGTGGCCCACCAATACCGTAATCTCTACCAGGACTACAGTGGGTCTGCTCTGTGATGACCTACCAAACGATATTCTTCAAAACTTCGATTGACTCCGCTGTGGGTTTGCTCTGTTGTGGCCCATTACCTGTCAGCATGTCAAGAGTCAGCACGGTCTTTCTGTTGGAAGGACAACACTACTTCTTCAAGACTGTATGAAATTCCACTACTTCCATGTGCATTTTCTTTTACTGCTCAGACTTTGAGAAAAACACTGCAATGTGATGAATGATCAGGACTGTCTTTATGGACTGTGAGAAAATTTTAGCTTTTGACCAACATTGTATCAATAAGTGTGTGCATTTGATTTCTTAGTTATTATTATTATTATTAGCGAATGTCCCCATGGGAGAACGATAAGCAGGTGATTAACATTTCTTAATGTTCTTCTTATTTTCCCAGTATTTCTTCATTGCCTCCCCAAAGGCCTTCTTCCTTTCTTCGGTCCACTTTGGTCGGAAAGGTTTAGATTCCGTCTCTGGAGTAAACTTCCACTTGTCGATTTTTCTTCTGAATGTATCCCGGTCTGATGTGTTTGTTATGTCAATTTTTGCCTTTTTCAAATCCTTCTTAACTTCAGTTACCCAGGGTATTGTTGCCTTAAGTGATGTCATATAGTCCAATAGACGTTTAGTTAACCTGTTTCCAGGTAATCTGTCTATATGTCCATAAAACTTCATCCGCCTCTTCCTGATATCTGCCTCGATGTTTGATATTTTTTCGGTTGTCTCGGTAGTCTGCAGCCTGTATCCATCTTGTGTGTATCGTGGTCCTAGGATTTTTCTAATAATTTTTCTCTCTACTTTCTTAATTTCGTGTAAATCTAATTTTCTATTCAGGGAGAGTGTTTCACTTGCATATGTGACTGTTGGTTTGATGACTGTGTTGTAGTGTCTGATTTTAGTGCCTTTTGATAGACATTTCTTGTTATATATATTTTGAATAAGTCCGAATGCTTTCTTGATTTTCTGTAATCGGTTTTTTTGTGCTATTTTCTCAAGTCCTGTTGGTTCAATAACTTCACCGAGATACTTAAAGTGCTTGACTCTAGTTATTTCACCATACTTTGTTTTTAGTTTCGAAATATCTAATTTTGAGCAGATGAATTCTGTCTTCTCAAAGGAGATTTGCAGGCCAACCTTCTCAGCACATTCTTTAAGTGTCTCAATTTGTTTTACTGCTGTTTCTTCACTGTCAGTTATAATTGCCAAGTCATCTGCAAACGCTAAATAAGGGATGTTCAATTTTCCTTTACCTCTTCCTAGTTCAATTGGCTTCCACAAGCTTTGTTTCCTTAGTGTTACTTCCCACTCTTTCATAACTTTGTCCAAAACTATATTGAATAATAGTGGTGAGATCCCATCTCCTTGTCTTACTCCTGTTTTAATTGAGAATGGTTCCGAAATTTCCCCTCTGAATTTAATTTTTGATTTGGTTTCTGTTAGTGTTTGTTCAATTAGTTTTCGGGTTTTAGTGTCTAGGCCTCGTTCTTCGAGAATGTGACATAGAGACTGTCTGTCTATGGAATCGTATGCCTTTTTGAAATCAACGAATGTGCAGATTATTGGTTTTGACCTGATTGCTTTAATCTTTAAAATAGTTTTAAGGTTGAATATCTGTTCCGGGCATGATCTATTAGGACGAAAGCCTGCTTGGTAATCTGAAATTGTATGTTCTAGTTGTTCTTGTGCCCTCTTTAGGAGACATGCAGATAGAATTTTGTAGGTAACTGGTAAAAGTGAAATGCCTCTGTAGTTGTTTACGTCTGATCTCTCTCCCTTTTTGTGCAATGGGTGAATTAGTGCACACTTCCACTCCTCTGGGATATTTTCTGTCTGCCAAATTTCTTGGATGATGCTAGTGATCTCTTTTAACGAATTTGGACCAAGGTTTTTCAGTAGTTCAGCTACAATTCCATCTTCTCCCGATGATTTATTATTTTTGAGTTTTCTAATGTGACTATAAATTTCTTCTTGAGATGGTGGTAGTGAAGTCTCATTCGTGTGTTCTGGTTGTAATCTGGGGAATCTTGTACTTGGTTGTGGGCAATTTAGGAGTTGTGAGAAATATTTAGCTAGTTCTTGGCAATTTTCTTTGTTAGTTAGTGCCAATTTTCCATTCTGTTTCCGGAAGCAGAGATTTTGTGGAGTGTATCCTTTGATTTGATTTGCGAATATTTTATAAAAATCTTGAGTGTTGTGGTTCTTAAAGTTTTCTTCAATTGTGTTTAGCTGTTCATTAAGGTATTTTCTTTTAGTTTGTCTAAGTATTTTAGCTGTTTGTTTTCTCACTTTGAAAAATGTTTGTTGTGTGGTTTCTGATTTGTCACAATTGTAATTTAAAAAGGCTTGTTGTCTCTCTTCTAATGCGTTATCACAATTCGAATTCCACCATGGATGCTTGGATATTTTCTTTAACGGAATCAAATCTCTTGCTTTCTGTATAATTTTCGTTCGGAAATCTTTCCAGTTGTTTGTTGGTTGTTTATCCCATGCTTCTGTAATTTCTGATTCCTTGATATTTTTCAAGTCAAATTTGGGAATTAGTGGTGATTTCCTTTGGCGTTTCCTTTTTGGAGTGAATTTAATTTTAACTCTGGTAAGGTAGTGGTCAGAATCTATATTTGCCCCTCTGCGGACTTGAACGTCGTGTATTTCTTTCTGGAAGTCATAGGAGATCGCAACATGGTCTATTTGAAATTCACCAAGCTGAAGGTTTGGTGATCTCCATGTTTTTTGTTTCTTGGGGTCTTTTCGAAGTGATGTTGTCACGATTTTTAGGTTGTTTTGCTGACATAACTCGATGAGTCTCATGCCGTTCTTGTTTGTGAATTTGTGTGCAGGGTAATTACCGACTGTTTTTTTATATTTCCTCTCTTTGCCAATTTGCGCGTTGAAATCCCCTAGAAGAATTTTTACATCCTCCTCTGGAATTTTGGACATTTCAGTTTCGAGTTTTTCCCAAAATTTTTCTGTCTTCTCCGGTTCTTTTTTGTTGGCAATGTTGGTAGGTGCATGAACATTAATAAATGTATATATTTTGTTGGTGTGCTTGATTCGCATGGTCATTAGTCTGTTACTGATTTGATTTATGTCTATAACAGAGTCAAGGGTGTCCTTATTTACAATAAAAGCCATGCCAAATATTGCAGCTCCTTTGCCAATTTTCTTGTCTGTTTTACTTTTAAAGATACGGTAATTGTTGTAGTCTATTGTTTCTGAATCAGTGAATCTGGTCTCTTGGAGAGCAAGGATTTGAATTTTCTGTTTGTTGAGTTCTGTTGTAAGATTATGAAGTTTGCCTGTCTGAATTAGTGTCTGAATGTTAAAAGTGCCAATAAATGTATGGGACTTTCGTGGACGTTTACTAGAGAACTCCGACTTTCTCTGTCGTACGAGCCCAAGCTCCCCAGAATCCGATAGCTTGGTTGTCGCCACAGGGCGAGTGGATTGGCCACCTGGGGTAATATTAATTTTACTTGTACGAATCATACTGCTTGTAATTAAGTTCCAGCTAATGCTGGGTAGTTAGAACCAGGGATTGTTAGTTCCTGGAGCTTGGTGTTCAGCCGCACCTCACATGGTGAACAGACGCTGGCCAGAGTACCGGTGGTTGCCACACAGACGTGTCTGGGCTTTTCAATATGCTTTATCTTGTTGATAATGCTTGCCTCTTCCGCCAGTTCTGCCGTACCGATGATCTTCATCTCCGTCTTCACTACCGTTGAGGTCTTCGCCGTATCCCTGGCAAGGGACCCTCACAAGGTACTATCACCCGGGCCAGGTGAACCAAGGTTTTTTTACGAGGTGTTACTCCTCCCCCTCCTCCTTTTACAACCGGGCTTGGGACCGGCTTAGGCGGAGTTTTCTTAGTTATTGTAATTATGAAAAAATTTTTTCAAATCTGTATTGGGCACTGCCCAACCCAATTTGTAAAATTTTTTGTGGGGAGCATGGGGGCTATGTAAGTAGGCTGTTTAGGTTTTTTTATTAGTAACGCCACCTCTGTATGAAAATCACCGGCTGTGCCGTGTGCAGTCTGTGGCTGCTTTGCATTGTTGTAATACTCAACCATTGTAGTGTTAGGCAGCTGGCTGTGAACAGCTCGTAGCGTTGCGCAGTTGGAGGTGAGCCGCCAGCAGTGGTGGATGTGGGGAGGGAGATGGCGGAGTTTTGTAATTTGTCATGATATCAAGGTAAATACATTGTTTGTTCTCTATTAATATCTTTCATTTGCTAACTATCCCTATCAGTAGTTAGTGCCTTCCATAGTTTGAATCTTTTATTTAGCTGGCAGTAGTGGCGCTCGCTGTATTGCAGTAGCTTGAGCAGCGAAGATTTTTGTGAGGTAAGTGATTTGTGAAAGGTATAGTTTAATGTTAGTCAGGGCCATTCTCTTGTAGAGAATTTTGAAAGTCAGATTGCGTTGCGCTAACAAAACATTGTGTGTTGAAAGTCAGATTGCGTTGCGCTAACAAAACATTGTGTGTTGAAAGTCAGATTGCGTTGTGCTAAAAAAATATTGTGTGTCAGGTTAAGGACAGTCGTGTAAAATTGTTAAAAAGGGGACGTTTCACTACCATTGCACCGCCTCTATCCGCCAGGGTGTCAAATTTGTAAGTACGCGTTTTATTGTCTAACACATTCTTAACTAACATACGCAGAGACTTCTCACAAAATGTAAGATTATTGACATTGTAAACCATAACATCTTAGGCTAGAAATGTTAAGTACATCAGATATAAGTGTTTAATATTTCAGCTACGGTGCTCATTTTCACGGTTTTCATCCTTATTTGCTTGCTTACTTCACCGTTTGATTAAAACAGAATAACGCCAGTAAATTTTCGCGTTGTTTGGTTTGCAGACGTAATTCACTCAGCCAACCTCTGGTACGTGCCGCCGGAAGAGTTGGCAATTGCTCGCATTGTCACGTAATCTGTTAATGATACCCTCAGACACCTCCCAACGCATTCGGTCCCCCACACCTTCAATGCCTATTCACCATGCAGTTAGCTCTCCAAATCTTGAGTGTAAAAACATCCATATGTTATATTATTTGCCCTATACAAAAATTATAATTTGTATTTCTCAGTCTTCGAATAATTTTAAGCTAACAAGCTTCTACATTTTACTAGATCCTATAGTAAACCATTTGCCTGTTGTGATTATGTTGTATATGTAATACTTCTGTTTACGATGCAAAGACAGCTGACTAAGCAAAGACATCGTGACATGCTGCAGACCAATACGCTGTTATCATTAATAATATTAAATAGGAACGCCTTCTAATGCTCTACAGAATTGTATTTATTTGGTGGCGGACCGATATTCGGCTCTTTGGCCATCTTCAGGAGACATCTCAACGTCGTACGCACAGATAAATGATATGCTACCTACGCAGCTATTATTTCTTTAGAAGATACAAAACTGACGTAGATTTTTTTATTTAGGAAAATAGTAATTTTTCTTTGTCACATAGAAATAAGGGCATCAATTGAAGAGTGGAAAAAGAATCGATTTGGAAATACATTTACCAACTGGTGAAATATAGAGGAACCGATAACCAGCGCAAGTTGCAGATTTTTCCTTTTATTCGTTCGATGAATAGTTTCGGGCCAAGACATATTTTCAAACCATCATAACAAAGTCGTCAATGGCATTTCGGAAAACGTCAAAAATGGGCAGTGAACATTTTTGACATCTTTGGAAATGCCATTTTCCACTTCGTTATGTTGGTTTGACAGTGGGTCTCGGTTCGAAAGTAGTTGTCGAATGATAAAAAGGGAAAATTAGCCATTTGGACTGGTTTTTAATTCCACTGATTAACAGACGTTGCTGAGCAAACCTACTACAGCAAGCTGGAAGCTCGTATATTGATGAAAAATAGTTGAATTTACAATCTGAGTCAAGTACTTGCAACTAAAACTAATTTTAACAAAGGGAAAGAAGGAAACTGCGGTTGATCGCTTACTATTAAGCTGGCATTCCGTCTCATCTCTTTGTTGATTTCCAATATTTTCAGTATGGTCATCTTTCTGCTTTTCTTAACAGAACATAAACTTTCACTATGTATATAGTATGAATGATTTTTTGTTGAAAGATGATCGGCAAAAGAGTTTCATGGCCGCATTGGAGCACTTTGGTCAATCACTTTTTGGTAAATGGAAAGGAGCGTATGACATTGTTGGCCGGGTGGCCCCATGGGTGGGAGTTCGGCCGCCGCATTGCTAGTTCTCTTCAGTTGACGCCACTTCAGCTACTTGCGGGTCAATGATGATGAAGCACACAGCACCCAGTCCCCTGCCGGGAATCGAACCCGGGCCCCCTGCAGTGATGGGCGGAGACGATATCGCTACGCGACGTAGGTGGACTCACTTGGTGGTCATCTCCTTTGATGTATGTATGTTTCGTTCCTTCCGAATGGTTCTATATGTTCTCACTCATTCTGATCCTTTCCATCTTTCCTCATATACCCTTAACACTGTGTGTCATTTATGTATTTTTGATTTCTTGTTCTTCAATTGCTTGAGATTTTTTTGTTTTTTTTTTGTGTAGATCATTCAGACTTCTAGTTCCTCCATGTACTCTCTAGTTTTCTTGATGCTGCCTAGTTACTGTAGATAGACTGACGAAAAAAAACAGTACATTCTTTTAGAGGTTTCTAATTTACCGTTGAAACAGAGCATAAGGAGCACGTGAAGTGACTGAAATGATAACATTTACAGATCAATAACTCAAGCGATTCTGAGATACCTGGTATCGACCCATGCTGATAAACCCATATTAGTACAGGATGTAGAATCCGCAGGAGGCAATACAGGCGCAGATTATGGCATACAGTTGGTAGTAAAGACAGCAAATACTATCCTAGGATTCGTTATGCCACACCTTCTCGACTTGTTCACGTTGTTCTGTGACAGTTGAATGACGAGTCATATGAATCCGTTCTCGTCGCATCATAACCTATACGTGCTCGGTTGGAGACAACGCCAGAGACCGTGTCGGTCAGGGAAGTTGCTGCGCGTCATGCAGAATGCGTTGCGTTCCAGAGCAGTGTGTGGGTGAGCATTATCCTATTGGAACAACAAACCACCTTCCTGTTGCCAGAGCGACAGAAGAACAGGTTTAACAACATTCTACACGTATCGAGCGCTGTTTAGCTACCCCATCAGAAACCACAAAGGTGAACGAGAGTTGTTGCTTATCGCACACATAGCATAAGGCCTGGGATGGGTCAGTGTGTCTTGGACGAATCCACTCTATGAGACAGCGCTCACCAGATCTACGCCGTTTGAGCAAACGATCATCACTTACGTGCAAGCAGAATCTACTTTCATTGCTGACGACCACGGTGTGTCACTCCATCTTCCAAGTGATCCTCTGATGGCAGCAGTCGAGCCAGGCACGGCGTTGCTTTGGTGTGAGAGGAAGAGGTGTGCGTGCCCGTAGTCTATAACGATATGTTTACGTAATGTGTATACATAAACATACAGCTATAAATGTCCCCGTTCGTAGTCGCTAATTATAACAATATGTTTACTTTTGTGCTGTAACATATAGCTATAATCAGCGGTGAAAATATATTTCCGAACGCCGACCGTGTGCTGCTGTTTCTTGTCTGGTCGTCTGATCAGTAGGAAGGTGCATTGCAGAGAAGAGTAAATGCCTATTCAAAATATAATTATTTTTTGCATAGCTCAACATGAATTTCCTAAGGGACCGTAGTTTATCATGCATTTACCAGTGGAGTATGGTGCGGAGAAAATATTTCGCCGCATGCTACTTCCGTCCGATTTCGACGAAAGAATTCGTGACTGTGAACTCTCTATTTGGAAGAAACATAAAGCAAATTAAATAACTTCATGAGGGAGTGAGACATAGATTCTGTACTAAATGAATAGTCCATACACCAGTCGCATTTAATTCTGAATTTATGGCAATTAATAGATGAACTTACACTGCAATGAAGGATTTAACATCGATGCCGTTTTGACTGGCACTTCTCTTCCCGTAATGAAAATAATTCCTTTGACGTTTTCACATACACGTCGCACAATAAATCTACTGCTATTCAGTATTGCACTTTTAGTATTGCACTTTTACTTTACACTAAAATAATATTATTTTTAATAATAATAACACGGCGGCAAGACATGTGCGTCCGACACAAGTTACAAGATACAAGAGGAAAAATGAGTATGTGTTCATCGAGATTATCTAGTACATCAAAAAAATGTGTGAAATTGTTCATCTTCTGTCCGTATTTTCGCGCCGCGGTTTTCAAAGTCAGTAACTCACTGCATCTATGACGGCGCTTCGACAATAAACGTCACAGGTCGTTCACCTTTTACATCCTCACAACATTTTTTGCTAACAGTAGCTGTTGCTGAGCGACTGCTCGATTAGTGAATGATTTAAAATAATAAGGCAATCACATAATGTTACAAGTCCCACTAGTAATAACCGCTTCGCAACACTTCGTGTTGACAGGTCTGGGCTCACAAGCCCTTTTATGTGATGTGGTAGCTCTACGATCTGTCACTGCTATCCTTACAATGTGACGATCATGACGGAAGTCTGTGTTGTGTGGACGTCCAGAACGTCGTCTATGGGTGTGAGAATGTTTACATGACCACTGATACCAGAATCATTCCACAACCGAAGCAGCATTTTCAACTTCTGTGGTAGTTCTCCAAAAAGTCAATTCCATCACTAGGAGGGCCAAATTTGACCCCTTTCAAACTCGCTCAGTTAGTTGTTGGCAGCACCAGTGCGTCTTCGTGGCACTTTGGTAGTTATGCCACTACGCTATCCGTTAGCGGACGACACTGAAACTATTATCAGTACATGTACTACCCCGCTGGTGGCTTATGCCGTCATTTGAGAGAAAGCGACATCGTCTTTTCAGGTACAGTATTTTTTTAGGACTGTATGTTAGGATATGTTTTCTGTTTAATATAAATAAATTCTTGCAGTTAAGAAACTGGGTCATTCGAAGACGAGCGCAATAGCCCGAAATCGGTAATGGCGGAAGGGCACCACACCCTGCCTATCTAACCCATGTTAATTTAGTCAAGTATTTGATCCATTTCTGAAAAAAACTTTTTTGATGCAGGATCTTAATATTTTTAGTGTATGTTACATGATGCCAATAGAGTGAACTGTACTAAAATCGACTTTACCGATTTTACAGTTTTAAGAAATACTTTGTAAATTCATTAACAAGAAATATTAAGTTTTTTCTGCAGAAAATATTTTTTTGAACTTCCTAATGGGGTAATATTAATGAATGTAGTTGAGTTGGCTTTTAATGTTATGCAGAGTCTCTGAAAATTTTATTCATTTATCTATGATAGTTTCTGATATAATGGTGCATATGTACAGAAAATTTTAGTTTGTGGAAAACTGACTTAAGGGACAACACTTTTGAAATTTGTTACTTACAGTTAATTAAAACTGTCCTGCCGCGTATGATGGCCCTTCTTTGGTCTCTAGCAGGTCTTCCAGCTTCTTTTTCACCTTCCTGGATGTTTGTCTTGCTTTCTTGGCCATATTGTATGCAGACCAGTCTGCATCGGCTATCCTCATTTAATCGCAATGTTGCAGCCCAGTGATCATATTTTCACCAGGATTATTTCCCAGCTTTTTCAGTACCCAACGCTTTCCCTTATTACCACAATTGAATGTAATAACAGCATCATGAACTCCTAGTTTCATTGTATGCATGCCTACAAATACAGTTTTAGTAAGGCGGTTCAAAATTATGGTGTTGAAGCATTCATTTAGGTTCTGCGTCTGCCCATCCTTAGAAGGTCAGGATGAGCCAAGTCTCTGCTTTTAATTTCTGTAGTAACAGCAGCAGGAAGAGAATGCTGATGAGAATAAGATTCCTCAGTTGCCTCAGCCCTATTGTATTTGCACAACGAATTTTCTCTTGTTGGACACAATCCATGACGTAGCTTATCATCAGTAGAGGACTTACGGAAGAATATGGGTCAAACACCTCTCTTCATTGCCTCCAGATTTTCTTTGTTTCTAATTGCCTGCCCACAGTATACCTGTCCGATGAACAATTTTCCATCTTCTAATTTTTTTCCTCTCATATCAACAGTTAGTTTTCTCAGCCTTGTTCCCAAACGTTTTTGAACATGGCCTACACATTCTATTTTGCTAATAATGGCATCTCCATGTGGCTTGGAGTTCACCACATTATTGTATGCCTTACTGTCACCATCGTCCAAATATTTGGTGTACCGTACACCCCTTGTTTCTACGGAGGGATGAAATATTTGTTGTACTCGATGAACTTCCATACCACCACTTGTTCCTCTAAAATTAGCCACACAGTTGTGTTCTTTATGTTCATTGACTTTACAACATTTGAAGTATTTAGACATTATCTCCACATCTAACACTTTACCGGTGTCTACACTCATGGCAGTCACTACTCTATTCAGAGAAGTATATCTTCTTTTCTGCCAACTTCCATCAAGTGCAACTGCAATATCCGAACATCCATCATTTTCTTCCACTGCCTCCCTAGCAGCCAGTTTCATGCTTTCCCCACTGACCTCACATACAGCTTTCTCTAATATTGCAGTCAGTTTTTCAAATTTATTTGATTGTTGATGTAAGGATGTAAGTTCATCACTGAGCAAAATGTTCTCCGTGCAGCCATGCCCTTGCCAATGGATCGTAAGGCATAAACGCATCTAGTATTGATTTCATAAGGGCCACATGCAAGTGGTTTTGAAGAACTCGTAAATGAAATCACAGCTGAGCATATCGTGCAAATTAAGTGCAATGCAAATGCGAGGCTTCTTCTCCCACTGGCACTCCACAAATTTTCACACTCTGTGCCTCACCACACTGTCTACATTGTACAAATTTTGAAACTACATCTGATCATATTCTCAAATTTATAATAATGTTACTGCACACCTCGTCACGTACAGTAAATTCGTTGTAACTCTCTTGAAATAGTGAGAGCTTCTTTGGTGATGCACTTGTTGAAGGATTACAATTACAAACATCGTTGCCAGGCGACCTAACCTCTTGTACAGAGAGCTTTCTAAACTTGTTTCCTCTAAATTGTAGTTTCTTGAAAATGCCTTTACGTTTCGTCATCTTCAATAAAGACAACAAAACACACGTGAACAAGCACTGCAAATGTAAGTATAACAACTACTCGCAATGAAACTTCTACAAAACTAACCACGTGTTTGAAAGCGTGTTGTTTATAGACAGCAAAATCAAAAGAATACCAATCGTTGCATCCCAAGGATAGCCAAAACACTTTGGAGGGAAAAAAGTCCCTAATGTGGAATGTATGGGATATAAAGATCTAAAATATATGGAGAAAAGTGGGTGACACAAAAGTGGGCGTGGCACATAAACACACGTGGTAGGAAAACGCTCTTGAAATGCTTGAAAAAAATTTTTTTCAGCAAAATCTTTTTCTGAGTACTTCATCTATCGAAATGTGATGAAAACCGAAAAACGATTTATTTCGACCTGAACCACGGTTTGGTGCCTTTAAAATGCGGATTTGTTAAAAGTATTTGTGGTTAGTTTCTATATTAGCCAACACACCTTATTGTACGTTTACTACAGAAAGAGCCAGCACAGATAATATAGAATTTCGGAATTATGTTGTGGTGGTACTATGTCACGAGACTCTTCCTTTGATACATTTATAGTCATATCATTGTGGTGGTGGATTCTTCCGAACTATTTCGTCTTAGTGAGTGTTAATTATTATACACAGAGAGTGTGAGAGGACGCTGCAAAAGTGTACAACTTTTTGGAGGCGGCGAAGTGTTGTCGGCGCCCACAATCAGAGCAGCATTCCTCGTTTGCGGCGCCCGCGGAATATTTCAGCGTCGCGTGGCGTGGTGTGGCGTGGCGTGGTGGCGCCCTAAGTGAGGTCGGCTCGGCGGCCGCAGAAAGGCGGGCCGTGAATCACGGCCACCATTTCGACTTGGTTACGGCGCGCGCTGCTTTATGTGCTGGAAGGGGCGCTGTTTGTCACGTGCTGGACACCCCTGACCCGGCCGCGGTGCCTCAGGCGCTACGGGGTCCCAGCAGCGGGGCGCCGCGTCGGGCTGCGTCGTTATGACTCTTGCCGCAGTACTCGTGTCACTTGGGAGATTTCCAAGGTCACGGGGAAGCACTGGGGAGGGCAGCAGCAGGAGGGGCGCCGACTGCTTCTCCTGACGACTACTGGCTTCAATTGCAGATGGCTGAAATGTAACAATAGCGATTTCTGCGAATGCTACTTTCCCGTCAGTATGATTTTTAGTTGTGATTTGTCACAGCTTAAAATCTCAGTTCACGAATTCACATCTTATATCAATCGACCTCTACCAACGTCACAATGCGGTTTCTACGACTCAAACGATTTCTGCAGCTTGTGAGGTTTCTACGACTTCTGCGATTAATGACTGTAAACGTTACGTAGTGACTCGTCGCAAGTAGCAACTACCAGGCACTGGCTAGTACGTCTGCTAGCTTGTATGTCTGTCCAGGTGAACTGAGCCAGAGTAAAGAAAGTAATACCAGTAAGTTCTCCCTTATAAAAGGTGAAAACTGATTATCTCTTCAGAGTCTCACTGAAGACACTGTGCAGTTCGAAACGGATGATAAATAAATGTGAAATAGATTGTCAGTGAATAATGATAATTCAGTTGGGCAGAGCACAGCAAGGAAATTGTTTCCTCATTTAGGAAGAATCGATTTGTCATTAGTGCCTCTCCACGTTGTGGAGGACCTTACGTCATTTGATGAAAATCGTCTGAACGCATTAATCCGTAATGGTCCAAGTTACTGCAAATGTGATGAAATGTTTTGTAAGTAGGCTGTTTGTTTTCTTATTGGCTACGTTACGTAAGTCTCTGTATGAAAAACACTGGCTGTGCTGTGTGTAGTCTGTGGCTAGTTTGCATTGTTGTCTGTCATTGTATTGTTGGGCAGCGGCAGCTGGTTGTGAACAGCGCGTAGCGTTGCGCAGTTGGAGGTGAGCTGCCAGCAGTGGTGGATATGGGGAGAGAGGTTGCGGAGTTTTGAAATTTGTAAGACTGGATGTCATGAACTGCTATATATATTATGACCATTAAGGTAAATACATTGTTTGTTCTCTATTAAAATCTTTCATTTGCTAACTATGCCTATCAGTAGTTAGTGCCTTCCGTAGTTTGAATCTTTTATTTAGCTGGCAGTAGTGGCGCTCGCTGTATTGCAGTAGTTCGAGTAACGAAGATTTTTGTGAGGTAAATGATTTGTGAAAGGTATAGGTTAATGTTAGTCAGGGCCATTCTTTTGTAGGGATTATTGAAAGTCAGATTGCGTTGCGCTAAAAAGTATTGCGTGTCAGTAATTGTTCAAAGGGGACGTTTCATATGTCGACCCTTAGCCGAGGATACCTCACTGGAATCTTCTGATTTTTTCTTGTAGTTTGTGTAATTAGTGTAGCTTTAGTTTATTGCTAGCGCGTAATTGTAGAGAGCATCTCCTTTGTAGTTGCAGTCTTTCATTGTACAGTAAAACAGTTGTGGCATGCATATAAATTTGCACCAAGTATTTCGCAGCTGCACTTGCAATTAACGAGATATCATTTTCAATGCTATATTAATGTGTTTTCTTTTTGTGGTCTTCAAATTGTGTTTTTCTGTGTTGTCATGTGAAATATTGTGACAATAATGGCGTGTGAGAAACCTAATACTAGGCTCCAAAGTAAACTGAGAAATGACAGTGAAGACAAAAGTAGTGTGTTAGCGCCACCGTGTAATGAATTAACTAATGTTGAAAGTAGTAATTTGGTAATTGTGCATAGGGAAATGGAGCGGGCGGCAAATAATGGTGTAGACAGTGAAACAGTTAGTGAACAGGGAAGCATTATCGATCGATCGGTCGGCAACAGCTCACCTCAGGAATCGGGAATGACAGGACACAATCTTGCAACTACTGCAGATTCAGGTTTTGGGTCATCACCGTTTTCTCAAATAAGTCAAGACACATTTTCTGCTTGTCAAAATGTGAATGTTGCCAGTGCAACTTCACTGCCGAAAAGCACTGAGGAACATGTTTCAGACACCAGTGCATTGTTATTACAGTTAATGCAACAAATGGGACAAAGGCTACAAACGTTAGACACAATGGAACAAAATCTTCAAAAGTTAGACACAATGGAACAAAATCTTCAAAAGTTAGGCACAATGGAACAAAATCTTCAAAAGTTAGACACATTGCTTGAACAAAATCAAACAAATTGGACAAAATCTTCAAAAGTTAGACACAATGGAACAAAATCTTCAAAAGTTAGACACCACACTTGAACAAACACGTGAAGATTTAACTACTGAGTTACATAAAATCGAATCGAAATGTCAAAAAGTCTGTAATGACGTAAAAACTCAAATTTGTGAGCAATTACAACCCATTTTTTGCGTCATGAAAATGCATTACAGAATCACGAAGCAGCCATAAAGGAATTGCAAACTATACTTCATGAAAATCACGACACCTTGCAAGCTAAAATTGACTCAGTTGCATCTACTGATTCGGTTACGCAACTTGCAAAAACTCAGGAAAACTGAAAGGACACAGTAGATACTCTGAAAATTGGTTCAGAAAGACACATGGGGGAAATTAGTTCATTATCAGAGAAAGTAGTTGAACATTCGGATCGGCTAAATAATTTATCTACGAAGGTAGATGATAATCTGAATGACACAAAACCGGTAGTCTTTAATGACACAGACGAGTGTGAACAAATTAGGAAATTCAAACAAATTCAGAATCAAATTAATACGCAACACCAAAGAGAAATCCGGGAAGTACAAGATCAGTTGACACAGGTAATACAGGAATTACATATTTTAGAGGACACTCGCGCTCCAATAGGGGAAGAGGGACATAGAAATACGGAACAGCCACAAAATAATAACACAGGGCACTTCGGAAATTATGAAAGAAATTGGCAAGGTACACCGAATTTTGAGATGGAACCGCCGAAACGACGTAACAATGACCGACATGCGACTCGCCGACATGATGATTTTGACTATAAGCTGTTCATTACTACACGTAAATTCAAAACATTTAAGAATTCTGGCAACGACATTCATCCACAAGCATGGCTCCATCAATTCTCTCATTGTATTCCTCCCAACTGGTCATTAGAGCACACATTAGAATTTATGTGTGGCTATTTAGAGAATGAACCAGCTGTAAGAATGCGAGCGGTCATTCACGATTGTCACAGTGAAGGAGAATTTTACCATGCCTTCCTCTCAGCTTATTGGTCTCAAGCTACACAAGACCAAGTAAAACATAGCATCATAATGATGAAACATTTCGAACAATCTGAATTTTCCAGTCTTGTGAAATATTTTGAAGACATGTTGCACAAGAATCAGTACCTGTCAAACCCATACAGCCCCTCAGAACTCATCCGAATTTGCTTAATGAAATTGCCTGAACATTTAAGAAATATTATTTTGGCAGGGCGTTGCAAAGACGACATTGAAGCTTTTCAGGGACTCTTACATGAATTAGAAATCGACACAGACAATCGCGGGATGCGAAAACAGGAAAACTGTGGTGTCACCGCCAGACACCACACTTGCTAGGTGGTAGCTTTAAATCGGCCGCGGTCCATTAGTACATGTCGGACCCGCGTGTCGCCACTGTCAGTGATCGTAGACCGAGCGCCACCACACGGCAGGTCTCGAGAGACGGACTAGCACTCGCCCCAGTTGTATGGACGACTTAGCTAGCGATGCACACTGACGAAGCCTCGCTCATTTGCAGAGCAGATAGTTAGAATAGCCTTCAGCTAAGTCAATGGCTACGACCTAGCAAGGCGCCATAGCAATTGATAGTTATCGTATGAAGCATGTCTCATCAAGAACGATGTATACAAATGATGGATTAAAGTTAAGTATTCCAGAAGCTACGTACTTTTCTTTATAGCATTCATTACGTATCCTGTTTCAGACCTCACGTTAGCCTGCGTGAGGCAACGTGTGCATTCGGCCTCCTCAACCAAGTAGTGTGCGTAGTGTTGGCTAACTGCTAACACTACATATTTTGGCGACGAGTCAAAAAAATGTCTTGTTCTTTATACTTGCTTACATTTCATTGTGTCATGGCTTCGCCACAATCTCCAGATGTACTGGCCGAATTTTATCGCTTGCAGAATCAGCAGACGCAGGCGTTATTGGATGCCCTTGGACAGCTCGTCCAGGGTCAGCGTGCAGTTCAAACCGATGCAGCAGCCGCCGCTTCACCACTACCGCAGCCACAATATGCTGTTGCTCCCCAGTTTCGTCCATACGATGCGGCACTGGAAACATGGACGGAGTGGCCACGCCAATTTGGATTTCATCTCGCCGCCTACAGAATTCAGGGTAATGAGCGGCAGCCTCACTTATTGTCGTGTGTAGGGGTGCAGACGTACCGTGTGATAGTAAAATTGTTTCCCCGATGCGACGTAGCAACTCTGTCCTACGAAGAAGTTTTGTCGGCAATAGATGCCTATTTCAAAGAAACAGTCAATGTCGTTGCAAAAAGGTATACGTTCTTTTGTACAAAACGTACGGCCAGTCAGACTAATAGGGAGTGGGTTGCAACATTGCAAGGCCTTACTAGGGATTGGGCTTTTGAGTGTGAATGTGGACTCCCTTATTCAGATACTATGGTGCGTGATGCAATTGCACAGAACGTTTGTGATGTTCGTATACGGGAACAGATTTTGAAACTAGTCAATCCCTCCCTTCAACAAGTGATAGACATATTGGATAGGCAAGACACACTTGACTTTGCTCAGGGATCATTTGATACTCCGCCAGCCGTGTGTCACATTAACCGGCCTGCCGGGCGCGCTGCACGGAACGATAAACAGCTCTCGTGCCCGTCCGCGCAGCTGCAGCCGCGCTCTCCACCAAGTGTGCTGCGCAAGCATGCAAATGCAGTAAAATCATGTCCGCGGTGTGCAACTAGACATTCGCGTGACAATTGCCCGTCACGCTAAGCAATTTGCTTTTACTGTAACAAGAAAGGACATGTTCAAAGTGTTTGCCAGAAGAAGCTCAGATCAGACAATCACACACATTCCAGGCCCTTTGCTTCGCGCCGGAATCGAACCAAGTATACTCAGGCTCGTGAACCTTCGCCCATGGACATTCATATAGTTAATTCCACTCCGTCCAGTGCCACTTTCTCTAACATTGACTGTGTTCGTCCCACAAAACGTGTGCGTCGACGTCGACGGAAATCTCGTCTGGTCGGAAGTGCTTCTGTACCAGTATCAGTTCAAATTGCGCGAGAAAGTCGCTCTTGTTGTCAGCAGGACAATAAACTTTTTGTAGACTTGGACCTTGAAGGCAAAGTGATCCCATTCCAGCTCGATACCGGAGCTGCAGTTTCCTTGATCAATCACGACACGTACAAACGACTGGGCAAACCTCCGTTGCGTGCCGCAAATGTTAAGTTAAATAGTTATTCAGGTCAGGATATCCATGTTTTAGGACAGTGCACTCTTCTTGCAACATACAAGGGACAAACAAAACTTGTGTCATTTTACGTCCTTCGTTCTTCTCCTGCAGTGAACTTGTTTGGTTTAGATTTATCTCAGTTGTTTAACTTGTCAATAGTCAATCGGGTCCTATCAGTGAACCGGACTGTGCCTTCCGCCAGTGTTTCTCGTCTATGTGAAGAATTTGCAGACATTTTTGCACCGGGTCTTGGTTGCGCAAAGAGGTATGAAGCACATTTGAAACTGAAAGTAAACGCGCAACCGAAATTTTTCAGAGCGCGCAATGCTCCCCACGCATTGCGTGATGAGGTTGCGAGAACATTACACGATTTAGAATCACAAGGTGTAATTGGACGGGTGCAGGCTTCTCTCTGGGCATCACCCTTAGTCATTTTGCCGAAACCTTCCGGAAAACTGAGACTTTGTGTGGACATCAAGGCAACAGTGAATCCACAACTAGTGATTGCAACTTTTCCTTTACCCCGCCCGGAAGATCTTTTTGACAAACTGTGCCCGGGTCAATATTTTTCGAAGTTGGACCTAGCAGATGCTTACTTGCAAATACCAGTGGACGAAGAATCCCAGCGCGTATTGGTGGTTAACACGCATCTTGGTTTGTACAGATTCAAAAGACTGCCATTCGGGTGTGCATCCGCCCCTGCATTGTTTCAGCAATATCTGCAAACTGTTTGTGCGTCGGTCCCTACTGCAGCAAACTATCTGGACGATATTGTGATCTCCGGAAAGACAGCAGAAGAACATTTAACCAACCTCCGAATGTCATTTCAGGTCTTGCGACAAAATGGTCTTCGCTTGCGGAAGGACAAATGTGTGTTTTTTGCTCGTGACTTACCGTATTTGGGACATGTAATCAATGCCCAAGGCATACATCCGAGTCCAGAGCACCTCCGTGCCATACAAGACTTGCCTTCGCCGCAGAATTTGAAGCTGCTACAGAGTGTGTTGGGAAAAGTTAACTATTACAATAAATTTGTGCCGCGCGCTTCTTCCATTTCAGCTCCACTTCATCGCTTACGCCGTAAAGGTGTTGCGTTCGTCTGGACGTCGGAATGCGAACGCGCCTTTTGTCAGTTGAAATCGGCGTTGCTTTCAAATACTTGCCTTACGCCATTCGATCCCCAGAAACCCCT